>NW_011888834.1:2286343-2354635 GCF_000151845.1 Pteropus vampyrus | reverse complement strand
CTTTTGAAGTCTCTTTTCTACATCTTTTCCAGCCTGTCTTTAAAATGTTTGCAACAAACTATGCATTTCTCTCTTTTTTTTAACAAAGAATGTGACTTAAAAATTTATGAAAATATTTTTTATAAGTATATTTTTCTTTTATTTCCTCTGTTTCCAGTCTGTGTACTTGGCAGCATCATTGTAATATAGCTGATGACATTAATAAAGTAACCAAATGGTGAATCAAATTGTGACCCTTTAAATTTTCACTCCATTAATAATTGGTTTGCAGGAGAAATGCATTATTTCTAAACATATTTAATGAAATATTAACTATTAAGATTAAGTACAAGTTATCAAGATTTATATAGATGCTGCTTTCAATTCAAAGGAAAATGTGAAGATTATGCTTTTGGCTCCACCATGGAGCTGAGACAAGTAACTGCAAGTTTAGAATTGATGTCTTACATAATATGAATCCAATCAGAAAGAGTAGCCTAATTTATAATTTTTCTCTTGCCAACACATCTGCAAAGCAATATTTATAACAATATAATAGACAGAAAATACAAGCATGTATCTCTTCAAACAAGCATACTATTTTGAAGTTCGTCTTTAGATTTTATTTCAAAAGTAAACAGGAGAAAGGAGGGATGAATTGGTACAATAATGCAGAGCTACCTATTTATTTTAATATTGGATTTTTAAAAAAACTATTTGGAAAATAGTCCTATAAACTCCTGTTTTTTTAAACATCATTGAATTTCAAAGAATTATTCTGCACTTAGTTAGTTTTTAATCTAACAAAAAACATTTCTTTCATATGCCTCCCAAGGAACGGTGAAGTTTAAAACCATTTAATCTAAATATTAACAGTAAACTCTGTCAAGCAATCTTATTTTTAATGCAAGTTATATAAAAAGAAATAACTTTCTGACTATCTACAAAATTAACAAAATGAATATTCTATGGTGACAGTGAATAAAAATTTACTATTAACTTTTTAACTAGATTGAGTATTCTTACATTTACACATTTATTGTAAGCACTTAAATGTTGAACATTAAAGATGAAAAGACATGAATTACTGATTTTACAAATTTGACTTCTTAAAAAATATCTAACCTTAATATAAATGATTTTTTTTACCAGCACTATTTTTGAGTGGTTATATTTTCTGTATAGCTTGTATAGAAATATCTTTAAAACAAATCAACCTACTTAAAGGAGTGAACCACAGTGTTTTTTTCCTCTGCATTTTATTGAGGAATGATTGACAACTGAAAATACTATGTATTTAAGGTGTTTAATGTGATGTTTTGATATATGTATACTTTGTGAAAAGATTACCACAATCAATATAATTAACATATCCATCACTTCGCAGTTACCATTCTCTGTGTGTGTGTGTCTGTGTGTGTGTGTGTTAAGAACACTTGAGATGTCCTCTACTCTCAATGAATTTCAAGTATATAGTACATTATTATTAACTATAGCCACCATGCTATACATTAAGCCTTCAGAATTTATTCATCTTATAACTAAAATTCTGTACCCTTGGATTCCAACTTACTAGTTCATAATGACTTATTATAACAGTTTAAAAGTACTATTTTGGTTAGCATCATATATACTTAATAATTAACTTCATATATATTTGGGTACTCTTAAACTTAAAAACTTGGAATATTCAATCATCAGGGTATTTTGTTTTTGAAATATTCGGTTCCAACAAACTAGAAAAATATGTAATTACTTGATTTTATTTTTCACTCTGTTCTGAATTCTGACATAGATAGTCCATCAGCTCTCTGTATTCAGACAATTCAGGGAAAGAAATAGTATGCTGCATCTTAGAAGATTCAAAAAAAATGGCAATTAAGATATAATGACATCCCTTAGGTATTTAATAATAATAATAATTTAAGTTCAGAAACAAGTTAAATATTGATTAATAACATAAAAGCCAAAATTGGGAGTCAGTCAGCTCTGGGAACTCTTCATTATTTCGTGTTGAAGAATGTCTGAAAAATCTGAATGACTTTCCCTCCAAAAGCCTGCTTCTGCTATATAGGTCCTTCCTTAGTTAAGTAAACAAAATGTGCTCAATTATACAATTCTTACCTCTTCTCTCTTTTTATCTACCACATTTTCAACTGGTCACCTAGTCTTATCCATTCTAAGTTCCAGATATTTCTCATATCTGCTCCCTCGATTTCTCTTGCATCATCCCTAACTCAGTTCAGGCCTTCCTTCACTTTCTTTCTAGCTCTCTCTTCCATGGTCTACACTTATTTTCTACTGCCCACCTATGAAATGTCAACCAGATCATATAAGCCCTTTACTCAAAACTGCTCCCTATCTTCTCTTTTCAACACTTAGAAAGAAATCACTACCTTTTTCTTAAATGTTGTGATATGGGCAAATGTATGTAGCCATTTAGTTGGTATTTGAGTCCTGTTCTTCTACTTACTAGCTCTGTAACTTTCAACAAAATATGTGACATCTGCTTCATCTATAAACAGAGTTTTGACTAAAATTAAATGACTGAATGTTTATAAAATCTTGGTAGATGGCCTGGCACAGAGGCATGCATACTTAAAATTAGATTGAGATTATTGGTGCTATTCTTATTATGATTTGTATTTTTTGACATCTATCTATCAGTATCTGACTCAAAAAGCACTGAATAAAAATTGTGGAATTTAAATGAGAAAAATAAGACTTAATTATTCATCAAAGCAAGCAATGATCACCAACATTATAATCATTGTCATCATCACCTTCAAACATTCAATGTGCAAAATATGTTAGCTAAATAAATAACTAGATGCATTGTTTACCTCTATAATATTTGTAATCAATATGAATATTGTTTCCATATAGCTCCAGTTAATAAGTAATTCAGCACTGTAAATTTGCATAATAACAATGTGTTACGTGACAGGGACAGAATTATAAATATTTTTATTATTATAGTTGCAACAAATATGTGTCTTAATGTTTCATGGGCAGTGCCAGTCTCAAAAATGTATGTTCCCAGATAGGCCTAGCAACTTCAGAAACAGCACATAAGATAGAGGGCTTTGACAATATTGATAACTCACTTGGTAACTGAGATGGTAGCAAGACAGGTGTTTATAGGATCACTTTATTTATATTTTGTAAGTCTGAAATAATTCATATTAAAAAAAAGAAACATAAAGATTCTACATATAATTTCCAAACCACAACTTTTTATTCTGAAATAGCACAAATTTCCAACTTGGAGAATCAGAAAACATGGCACCAGTGATTTTGCCACTTAGCATATTCAATTCAACTGAGCTCAACTGATTTTATTACATTTTAATTCAACATCTATCTCCATGAATTGTTCGTGGAACTACAAAAATATGGATAAATATGACTTAGTTTTTTCCCCCTTTTTTTGATATACACATAACAGGTTATGTATTATGTGCTGAAGAAATGATGGCTCAACTGCATTAATATTTGCATATAAAACTTACATATAATTTTATCATACAGAATTATTGACAATATTAATTTAATATTATTTAAAGAAATAAAGAATTTGTGTGTGTGTGTGTGTGTGTGTGTGTGTACATGTGTGTTTAATTCAGGATGTATGTATTTATTTAGCCAGAGAAAGAGTAAAGAGAGTTATCTACAGATCGACTTGGTTGTTTCCATTTCTTTCTTTTCTTCTTTTCTTTTCTTTTTTTTTTTTGCACACCTTGTGAAATTCTGGTACTGGTACTGCATCACTCTCTTTGGAACCTATTTGTCCATCATGCCATGCTCTAAAAATAAAATGCAAAAGAGTTTCCTCCTTAGACTGTAGGAATTTAATTTTCCTATTCTAAGTAGTGATTATAGTACACGAATGACTTTTTTGTTCGTTTGTTTAATCTGTTCTCTGCCTACATTGCTAATAGTCCTTTCTCCCTAAAGATGAAATTGGTTGAACTTCAGTGTGTAACTTGTATACTGTAGGGTCAAAGCTAGGGGTAAGATGAAAGTATAAGGCAAGGACAGTTTTTATTCAACTCTTTTCCCTGCATAATAGTTGTTACGAAATATCAACTCCTCCTTTACAACTTGTACTTTCTCTGGCCCATCTTTTTCATTCCTGCTGCTAATATCTTACCCCAGGATCTCATCATCTTATAACCTAATTATTCAATAGCCTCCTTATTGGTATCCTTATTTTTAGTTTTCATGATGCAAGCAGTACTCCATATACTGACATAGGAATTCTCCAAAATATACCAATATATATGTAAGTTTCACCTTTGATGCTTTTAGGTGGCTCGATGTTGCTCACTTGCAGGATGGCAAATGGTTTCCATAATAACTGCCAACTCCAGTCTATAGTTCAGCTCGCCTGTTGTGTTATATGGAAAATAATTGTGAGTAGTTTCCAGAATTAGCTAGCAAAAGCAATCAATTTGTGATATCTGAAACAGGGGTAGAAACAGGGACTTGCAGCACATACAGAGTGGATTTGAGAATGGCTCCAGCAGTGGAACCTATCCTCTTAATACTCTCAAGTGGAACATGTATGGATGTGTCTACTTTGGCAAAATAGTTTATAATTTGAAAGAATGGTGTGTATTATTCAGGCAAATGGACAATTTCCAGCTGTGTGAAATACAGGATAAGTAACTTCCTACAGTATATAGTACAAGTTACTTAACCTTCCTTAGACTTAACTCCTAATCATCAAAATGAAGATAATAGAGTAGTTATAAAAATTAAATGTGTAAACATGTATATATCATTTAGAGGAGTGCCTGGCTCATAGCAAGCTTTTCTAAAATGTATGCTGTTATTATCATTATTCTCATATTTTTACCATGTCTATAGAAGTCTCTGCTATCTACCACTTTGAAAAGGAAATCAAGAAAATATATTTTATACAATATTTTTTACCACCATTTATATAAGAGCAGGTATTTTCATATATAGATATATATGTGTGTGTAGATATAGAAAATAAACAATATATAAATGTATATATGCACATATAAGTGTATGTAAATATATCTGCATAGGGAAATCGATTTTGCCACCAGAGAAAACAATTGTCAATTATTCTACTTCTTGCCGTAGTTACTATTTAACTGAAAATAATTAATTAAATGTAAAATATTTGTTCGTGGGAGAAGGAAGAAGTAGCTCATCTAAAAGAAGAATAATTAAAATATTATTCCTAGTTAAAAGATCAGGCATCATCCTACCTCAAGACATTTGCATTTACTGTTCCCTTTGCTTCAAATGTTTTTCCGTACATATATTCATGATTATCTCTTCTTCCAAGACTGCCTAGTTGTCTTCTTCTCAATGAGGCCTTGCCTACCCACTCTATTTCTGAATGCAATACCCCTAGCACTCCGAAATCCTGTTCCTTGCTGTATTTTTTTTTCTCTGCTGTACTAGTCACTCTATTCTACCTATGTAGTTTACTACATATTGTTTTGTTTTCTCTCTTACCACAATAGAATGTAAGATCCATGATAACAGAGTACTTTATTTTGTTTATAGCTGTATCCACATTGCCTAACAGAGTGGCTTACACATGATAGAAGCCTTATAATTATATGAAATGAATGAAAGAATGATTATTTTAGTTAAAATAAATAGATGTCCTTATCTATTTTATTAAATGATCACATTAATCTCTCACATCACATAAAGGGGTCTTCATTAACTTTTGAGATTTGGGGAATGGAGTAGGATTTTATAAATAGGTTTTTACCTTGATGTGGAGTATTTTGAAATTAAATTAATATATAGCTATTTCAGGAAATCCTAGGGCGAAAATGTAGTCAACAAATAATAATGATTATAATGATAAATTATTGTTATACATAAGTCCATCTTTTTATTTTTTAGGGAATGTTTGGAATTTTTTTGAGAAAATAACAAAATCTAAACTCTATCTCAGAAAATACTCAATTCACACAAAGACTCATGGATTTCCCCTTGAACAGTGAGGAAGGTAGTTGAAAGCGAGCATAATCTCATCTATACTGTGTCTTTCATGAGGGCAAGCAAGGGGAAAAGGTGAAAAGCTCTTGTCTCTTTTACATCAATAAAATGCCCTTTTCTCAAGACATCTTTGGAAGTGTGATTGTTATTCATGGAAACTGTCAGCTTTCTTAAGTCCACCCTCTAACATGATAGGTGAGTGACAGACAGTGGGCCATTATCTTGACAAGATATGTCTTACCTAGCAAAAAATCAAGTTAAAAGGAAATCTAAAATAAGAAAGAATATTTTTTTTGATGTTGCTTGTACTGTGAAATTGAACCTACTGTGAATCTGAACTGCATATTTTTAACTGTTAAGACTATCCTTTCCTGGCTCACCTTTTGCCAAATTATCCAAATGAATATTGGGAAAAGGCCATCGTTCAACTGCTGACTTAATGATAATATATGAAGTTTTAATAATATAGACTTAATATTAAGGGGATTTTATTTCACTGTTTTGGCATTAAAAGCAGTCATTATAGCTGTTGAATAAATTGTTTTTATTCTTCCCCAAGTAATCCTTTCTATAAAGTATGTTATAAATGTTAATTAAACAGGGACCATAAAAACTCCTTAAGTCATTTTTAGAAAATGTCTTCAAAGCAGTTTTATAATACTACTTAATATATGCTTGTAATCTGAAGAAAATACCATAGTTGTTGTAGAATAAAACAGAGGAGTACAGAGCAAATGATTCTACTACACATTCCGAATTGAGAATATGTCATAATTAAAAGCAAATTTAGTTACTGCATGTTACATCTGGAAGGTGTAATAGAGAGTATTATAGGAAATTACCTTAGTAAAGGAGAAGAGAAGGCGGATTGGGAAGAGAGTGAAGTTGAAATCTGATGAGTTGCAAGAGAGATTTCAGCTGATCCTGTGAACAGTTCTAGAACTATTACCGCCCTTCAGAATCGTCTCCATTGAGTCAAGGGAGCTAAGACTTTGTACTCTTTCTACATTTAACTGTTGGTTGTAGGCTGGGGGGCGGGAGTGGTATGGATCGGATGCATAACCTCACAGGAGACAGCTTCCTTTGGCCAAGGGCAATTCTCAGAGAGGGATTTAGTTGTGTGCCGCTAGTAGCCAATACTCCTGACAGCTGGAGATATGAGAGTTTTAGTCTAAAGTGGGATCTGGGAGGCACACCACAGCTCACCACAGTGCACCTGTAAAATAGTGGGTTTACCTGTGTGCAAATAACTCACCCACTGTTTAGGTTGTTCCCTTTTCCAGGGGAAAAATACAAGAAGAACGTTAGCGGGACAGACTAAGCCTCATGGTGCTGCTGCCAGTTTTGTGGCCATACTTAGCACTTGTTACTTCCCTTCTTCACCACCTGTTTCAGCCTTCCCTCATCCTTGGCTAGCAATCCCTGCTCGTCTAAGTGGCTCACGCAGAGGAGTTTTCTAGACCTCATCCTTAAGGGGTCTGAGCCCTGGTCATGGTGCACTTTTCAGGCTGTGACTGGTGCTCTTGGTCATTCACTGTCATGATTGGACAGAGGAGTATTAAGAAATCTTCCTGTGAATTACCAGGATGCCAAAAGTATTCCTCCTGCTTCTGATAATCAGGGTCAGTTATGTGAAGAATTGTTCATTCTTTCCTTGACTGTCCCAAGAACTACAAAATGACTGGGTAACAGCAACAGCTTAAAGTTTCACATACGCTCTGTTGAAAGTATTTCCTTCTGAGAACCAGGACTTCTAGTCTTGCAGAACTAGAGGTGTAGGGACAAGAATCACACATTCCTCAACTGGGTCACTCCTATTTCCACCACTTGTTTTCCAGACCCATGCATTCTAATTATTTTACTAATTGTACCCAACCCTCACAATATGTCATCTCCAAGGTGGTGCCCCTCAAATTTTTCTCTAAAAGGTCATTCCATTGCTCTACTAGGCAGTAGCTTGTAGATGGTGCAGTAGAAGGTAACAGGCTAGGTGGATCCTATGTTCATGTGGCATTGCCACTCTCTCTCTGTTTAAAGTGAGTCTTTAAGACCAATGGGATGTTACATGGGATAACATGTTGATTGACTAAATGCTAGGGTTACCCTGGAAGCCTCAGATAATGGTGCCAGTTGAGGTGTTATGAGCAAGGAAGGCAAATCCATACTTGGAACAATTCCAGTCAAAATTCACTGCTGTTCCTTCCGGGGTAGAAGGAGTCCAGGATAATTAATGTATTTCTAAGTCCTTGTTGCTGATAGGTTGAACATTTGGCAGTGACAGTACCTAGCTCAGCATTACTGAAAGGAAGCTTATGCATAGACTCCATAAAACCATAGCTACTCCACTAAATTACCCCATTATGCCAGTGCTGGGCTAACCAAAGACAGCCTCTGGCTGATGTCAACTGGTCAGGTCTTCGATCTGCTAGGTGTATCATGCTGATTTCATAGTGGATGCTTTTTGATGGACATTGATATGCTATACAAATATATTTATAACTTGGTTTTTACCCTTATTGGTCCATCCATGTGTCTCTTCTCTAGAGCACCCTGTCCTTTATCTTCCAATATTTCTCCTGGGCCCCTAATAACCAAACCATTTTCGACTGCTGGTATGTGTGTGTGTGTGTGTGTGTGCGCGCGCGCGTGTGTGCGCGCGTGTGTGTGCGTGTGTGTGTATGTGTGTGTGTGTAATTTATTTATTTACCTCGGGCCACTCTTCTCCTCATACAAATTGGATGACCAGTTGCAGTGCCCAAAGTTATACTGATTGAGGATATTTCTCCTCACTGCTGAATTTTTAGACTTGTCCCTGAGTGCATAAAAACTGTCCAGTTTTGTTTGTCACTCACATTCCAAACTGGCCTATCCCAAAATCAATCTTGGACTTTTCCTCATCCATCAGATAGGTGCAGCCATAGGAGTGAAGATGTTGGTGCAACGATGGTGGATGGTATGGATGTCTTGTCTTGGCCAGTGTTTGTGCAGTTTACCTGTGTCCTTGGTCCTTAACTTGCTTGTGTCCAATTTTAGATGTAGCATTTACACACTTTGAAGGTCACCAAAGTCATCTCATCTTATTATGTGGTGAGTCTGACAAAGTCTAGATTATGTTGGGAAGCTCTGTCTGGCAGCATGGTCACTTGTCATTCTATGCTCACGTGCTGTCTTTATTAGGACTGACTAGCTACCAGGAATGTGAAGAAGAGGAATATTCTTCTTCAGGTTGCACGGCTTTCCTCCAGAAGCCTGAGAGCTATGTTGTGAGTCCTCTACCAGGACTTGTCATGAATGCCAGACACCATTTTTCCCATCAGGGACACTTCTTACGCTATAGCATCCACCACATTCCGTGGCCTGAATGACAGGACCACTTGCACCATTGCCAAGACTTGCTGTAGAGCCAGTTCTTGCTTTGGGCCCCATCCAAAGCTGGCAACCCATGTCAGTCAGTAATGATTGGATCAGTATTCCCAAGGAAGATATACTATCTCTGGAATCCATGGAAGCCTACTAGACATTGTGCTTCCTTTTCAATAGTGAGAGATATGCGGTCTAATCATTTGCTCTTTACTTTGAGTGTGTGTATGTAATAATTTGCTCTTTATCCTGACATCCCCAGAACTTAAGAATCTAATTAATATGGTGGGCCCTTGACCATCATAGGATTTTTTCCTCCTACCTTCTGAAAGGCATCTGTTTTATAATGTCTTCAATGAGCTAGCCACTTGCTTATCCATATCAATCAGTGTGATGTTGCTGCTACAGTCAAGTGGACCAGGGTAATGTTCTGAGGGAATCCGGATGGGGCAGCTTGCTTTGGACTATATTATCACAAAGCATGGGAGATTTAACATAGCACTGAGGCAAGAAAGTAAAAGTGTACTATTCTACTTCTCATGTGAATGTGAACGTCTGCTCCTTTTTTTTCTGATGAGGATAGCTTAATGGCCACATATTATGTACCTGAGGACATATTTGTCTGATTCAAAAAGTTATTTTGGTATATTAATAAAAAATATGCTAATTAATCTCTTGTGAAACAAAATTAAAATACACCAAAAATATTATAAAATACATTACAGACTCTCTGTGGATGATTTTTACTAAACAGAACATCATTAAATATTGAAATGTCATGTGAAAAAGGGATTGGACTGACACTGGAGGGACACTAGGTCTTTTTCTAAGTTCCTTTATCTTCCTGAGCTTTGGTTTACCTTATCTTTAAAATGAGTACAATTCTTACTAATAATAACAACGAAACAAAGGTTTTCTAGGTGTCGAATTAAATAATAAATGTAAAATTTGCTAAACATTTTTCCTGACACATAGAAAGCACTTACCAAATAGGATTATTAATAGCATAACTAATAATAATTTTAATAATATTTTAATAACAATAATATATTATTATTAAAACTTTAATCATTAGCTACTTAGTAGTATACTAAAAGGTTCCTTATCCTGATCAAGAACTGTAAAAATTAGCCTATAGTAAGTCAGAGAAGGTTCCTCTCCACTTTGATAGCTAGACTGTTTAATTAAATGTAATTCCTACTATAATTTACTAAGGAAAGAGAAATGTCATGATAAGAGATTAACTTTTGAATAAAATTCCATTATCCATATGCTTATTTTGATTCTATTCTGTCCTTATAAATTAAACTTTATATTAGGAAAAATCTTAACATTTCAGGCAATACCTTTGTGTATATGTTATGTTTTGATCATCACAATAATCCTTGAAATAGGTATAATTTTCCCATTTCACAGTTTTAAAAGATGGCATTCAGGATAGTTAAGTGTCTTTTCAGGTCATTTGGATGGTTAGTAATGCAAATGGGGTTTAACACAAGACTTTCTTTGTCCTCTTTGCTCTTTTCACACAAGATATCTCTTAGAGCTTCTCAAAGGGAGATCTCAAAAACGTATTTACTTATCCGGAGATGAAATCGCCGATCCAAACTGATGTGGTTACCAATAATTCAGGATACCAGAGTCATTGATATAATTCATAAGCATAACAGACCTAATTGATATGAGCCCTCTTTTACTTTGAGGATTATTTTCAATAGATGGATGATAGGTTGATAAACTGAAATTGTCCAGATAGAATATATTGAATAGAGAAAAAGTGAAGAGTGGCTACTGAATAGAATTTGATAGTGATATATCATGATGACTTTATAAAATAGAAATTTTATATTGCGATGCACTACAAGTCAATTTGCATTTTTTCTAGTTAGTGTCTTTCTGTCTGTTTGTCTTTCTCCTTCTCCCTCTCCCCAAGGATACTTCAATAGATCTAATCATGTGTCATAACAGCTCTTTCTTTTATTCGATAAAATGTTATTTTAAGAAAGTTAAAATTTTTGCTGTGGATTTATGCTGTTAGAAATTGTATGTGTGTAGGATTAAATTAGATCTTCAAAGATTTCCAGAATATAAGGGGGTGGAAATACATGAGACCTAAATTCTTGCAAGACCTGGATTTGTTTGAATGATAAGAAAACGGTCCAGTACAGGTTTTGGGAAGAGTAATTTTGCAATAAAATTTGTTGAGCACATTAATAATTGGCTATCAATCCTCAAGTTAATCAGAGAGATTCAGAGGGCAAGAATGACTAAGCCAATGACTTTTTGGCCTTGTTGTAATGTTATGATTAGAAGTTTGAGAGGATTATATGTAGCGAGTTTAAAATCCATTATGTCTTAGTTTCACAATCAGGAAGAAAATAATTTAAATTCTTATAAACTAGTAATGTTTGGAATCATTTCATTTCTTTTGATAATTGGTTTTGGAGATAAATACATTTATATAGCACAAAATTAAATGCATTCCCTCCTTTGGTCATTAAATGCTTAACATAATTGTGTTAATTAAACTTTATTATCAGATTTTCTGTAGAGATCATCCTTTCTAGTGTCTAAACTACTACTTTTGGCTGTACTCGATGCTGCTACCTTTCCAACTTCCTCATGGCATAAAGAGATTTACAATTGTTAAATCCACTCCTGATTTCTCCAACTCTATCATTTTAGACTTATCAGTTTCATTTAATGAAGTTGATCACTCCTTTCTCTTGAGACAGTTTCTTTATTTGGCTATTCTGGTTTTTCCTCAAACCTCACTGACCACTCTCTCAAGGCCTTTTGCTGGCTTCTGTTCATCTTCTCAAGCTCTTATTGTTGGAGCAGTTTTGCTTGTTCTATTATGTATCTGCACTCACTCCTTGGGTAATTTCATAACACTTAATGGCTTTAAATACTCCATGGAATTCTATATTTATTCCTCCAACTTAGATTCCACACCCCTCCACTTCTGTCAGAGTCCAAAGTCTTATGTCCAAACACTTATTCAACATTTCTACCATTAGTCATGTCAATTTAGTAAGTCTAACCAAACACTTGATTTTCTCCCTCCAGCTCATTTCTCCTAAGGTCTTCCTATCTCAGTAAAAGACAAATCCAGCCTTACAAAAGCTCAGACCAAATGAGTATCTTGGAATCTTTCTCATACACCCTACATTCATTCCAACAACTATTCAGTGCAGTTTTATAGAATACAGAATATTCTGAGGCTAACCACTTCTCATCATTTCCACTGCTGTCACCCTGATACAAAATACAGTCTTTGGATTACTGTAAATAGTCTCTTCTCTACTACCTACCCTATGATCTATTTCAACACAGTAGCCAGGATGATCTTGTTAAAAAGTAAGCCAGGTCATGTAAAGCTCTACTGAAGTCACTTCAGTAGCTTCCAGTCTCACACAGACTAAAAGCCAAGTTTCTATTGTAGATTAAATCTCTACACTAGATCATAATATCATATCTGGCTCCCCACTTCTCTCCTCAACATCCTGTCTTTGTCCTCTTCGCTGTTCTCTAACATCCCAGATGGACTCCCATGCAAAGGCCTTTCACTCGCCGTTTTCTCATTTGGAATTCCATCTCTTGTGATATCCAAGTCTCACTTCCTTGCTTCCTTGTTCAAATGTTACTGTAGGCTGCATTTGAAATTGTACCTGGCATTCTTTATTCCTCTTCCTTGTGTTATTTTTCTCCATGTCTTAATTTTTAATCATCAGCCTCTCCACTTGCCTTGTTTCTATTGCTGATTTCCTGAAGGCATAGATTATTGCCTGTCATGTTCACCATTGTGTCCCCAGCGCCTGGTTGATATAATTCATAAGCATAACAGACCTAATTGATATGAGCCCTCTTTTACTTTGAGGATTATTTTCAATAGATGGATGATAGGTTGATAAACTGAAATTGTCCAGATAGAATATATTGAATAGAGAAAAAGTGAAGAGTGGCTACTGAATAGAATTTGATAGTGATATATCATGATGACTTTATAAAATAGAAATTTTATATTGCGATGCACTACAAGTCAATTTGCATTTTTTCTAGTTAGTGTCTTTCTGTCTGTTTGTCTTTCTCCTTCTCCATCTCCCCAAGGATACTTCAATAGATCTAATCATGTGTCATAACAGCTCTTTCTTTTATTCGATAAAATGTTATTTTAAGAAAGTTAAAATTTTTGCTGTGGATTTATGCTGTTAGAAATTGTATGTGTGTAGGATTAAATTAGATCTTCAAAGATTTCCAGAATATAAGGGGGTGGAAATACATGAGACCTAAATTCTTGCAAGACCTGGATTTGTTTGAATGATAAGAAAACGGTCCAGTACAGGTTTTGGGAAGAGTAATTTTGCAATAAAATTTGTTGAGCACATTAATAATTGGCTATCAATCCTCAAGTTAATCAGAGAGATTCAGAGGGCAAGAATGACTAAGCCAATGACTTTTTGGCCTTGTTGTAATGTTATGATTAGAAGTTTGAGAGGATTATATGTAGCGAGTTTAAAATCCATTATGTCTTAGTTTCACAATCAGGAAGAAAATAATTTAAATTCTTATAAACTAGTAATGTTTGGAATCATTTCATTTCTTTTGATAATTGGTTTTGGAGATAAATACATTTATATAGCACAAAATTAAATGCATTCCCTCCTTTGGTCATTAAATGCTTAACATAATTGTGTTAATTAAACTTTATTATCAGATTTTCTGTAGAGATCATCCTTTCTAGTGTCTAAACTACTACTTTTGGCTGTACTCGATGCTGCTACCTTTCCAACTTCCTCATGGCATAAAGAGATTTACAATTGTTAAATCCACTCCTGATTTCTCCAACTCTATCATTTTAGACTTATCAGTTTCATTTAATGAAGTTGATCACTCCTTTCTCTTGAGACAGTTTCTTTATTTGGCTATTCTGGTTTTTCCTCAAACCTCACTGACCACTCTCTCAAGGCCTTTTGCTGGCTTCCGTTCATCTTCTCAAGCTCTTATTGTTGGAGCAGATTTGCTTGTTCTATTATGTATCTGCACTCACTCCTTGGGTAATTTCATAACACTTAATGGCTTTAAATACTCCATGGAATTCTATATTTATTCCTCCAACTTAGATTCCACACCCCTCCACTTCTGTCAGAGTCCAAAGTCTTATGTCCAAACACTTATTCAACATTTCTACCATTAGTCATGTCAATTTAGTAAGTCTAACCAAACACTTGATTTTCTCCCTCCAGCTCATTTCTCCTAAGGTCTTCCTATCTCAGTAAAAGACAAATCCAGCCTTACAAAAGCTCAGACCAAATGAGTATTTTGGAATCTTTCTCATACACCCCACATTCATTCCAACAACTATTCAGTGCAGTTTTATAGAATACAGAATATTCTGAGGCTAACCACTTCTCATCATTTCCACTGCTGTCACCCTGATACAAAATACAGTCTTTGGATTACTGTAAATAGTCTCTTCTCTACTACCTACCCTATGATCTATTTCAACACAGTAGCCAGGATGATCTTGTTAAAAAGTAAGCCAGGTCATGTAAAGCTCTACTGAAGTCACTTCAGTAGCTTCCAGTCTCACACAGACTAAAAGCCAAGTTTCTATTGTAGATTAAATCTCTACACTAGATCATAATATCATATCTGGCTCCCCACTTCTCTCCTCAACATCCTGTCTTTGTCCTCTTCGCTGCTCTCTAACATCCCAGATGGACTCCCATGCAAAGGCCTTTCACTCGCCGTTTTCTCATTTGGAATTCCATCTCTTGTGATATCCAAGTCTCACTTCCTTGCTTCCTTGTTCAAATGTTACTGTAGGCTGCATTTGAAATTGTACCTGGCATTCTTTATTCCTCTTCCTTGTGTTATTTTTCTCCATGTCTTAATTTTTAATCATCAGCCTCTCCACTTGCCTTGTTTCTATTGCTGATTTCCTGAAGGCATAGATTATTGCCTGTCATGTTCACCATTGTGTCCCCAGTGCCTGGGTCATATAGGGTCTGTCCGTTGATAGCGGTATATTTCAAAATGTAATAACTTAAAAAAATTAATATATTTATTTTATATACATAAATTTGTGTCAGAAACAAATGTTGATATTCAATACATAGTATGTATATGACCTCCTTTGTTTTCTCTTTCTCAAAAAGAAAAATGTGGAATGTGCTATCTGCCATTCAATGGCTTCTTAAACATTTTTACTGGGTTCACTTAACATATTGTATTTTTATTTTGTATTGAGCTATGATGAAAAATCTTTCCTTCAAATATAATAACTTTATTACCACTTGATTTCATCATTTCAAATACAATTTAGACTTTTCACTGAAATAAATGGATGTAGTTTATTTGTTCAACACCAATATATTAAAAGCATAGTCTTTTTAAAAAGACTCTTTTTAAAAAGGTTTAAGGTGCAAATAGTGTATACAATAGGATAAAGGTCAAATCTAAGCTAGCAATCTGATGTGTGATCTGTATAAAATTATAGTCATACAAACTAAAATTATATTTATATTTATATAATGTGTAAAATATAAAGGAATAATTGATTATATAATTTTACCTTTAGAATGACCTCCTTTTTTATACTCCTAAAACACACAAAAAAACATGAACATAAAACCTTCAAGGTTATAAAACTTCAAGGTTATAAAACTCTAAAACAACTTTTTTGTTTAGTTCTTTTGATTTTTTCACAAAGTAAAAATAAAATATGAGAAAAAGGAGGAGGGAGAAAGAGATGGAGAGAGAAAGAGAAAATTAACATCTTTGTCAGGAAAAAAGTAAGATTTTAGGAAAATGTGATGTAGTGGTTAAGATCATGGAATCTGGAGCAAAATGCCTGGTTTTAATTCTTGCCCTAGTACTTACTAGCACGAAATTGGGCAAGATGCTTACCAACTCCTTTCCTTAGTTTTCTGTGGTATTAATTGGAGATAATAATAGAACATATGTAATAGAATTATTTTTAAAATTAAGTGACAGTGCTCAAGAAATTCTTATATAAATGTCTGGCATATAGTAAGTACTAAATAAGTACCCATTAGAAAATATTTAGTCCAAGAATAAATAGCTTTTTCTTTTTTCTTTCAACATTTGTTACTTTTAACTTTATGCCACATTTAATTGTGAACACCTTTTAACTCCTTTATGGTGTTGAAAATCTTGTAAGAATTTTCATCTACATATTCTCTGCCTAAAAGCCCTTGCGTGCGTGTGTGTGTATATATATATATATACACACGCACTCACATAGATAGATAGACAGACAGACTGACTCAGAACTTTTATGGTGAACAATTTCAATAATGATAGGGACTAGATAATATCACATTTTAATATCTAAGTTGATACATTCCTCTCTATTGTGTAGTGGCAAACACTGAAATTCAAAAAAAAAAAGCTAAAGGGAAATTCTGTAATATGTCTCTATTTAATTACATGAATTGTATAATTTAAATTTATTTTTATTAAAATTGCTATATAATACATTCATCTCCCAATTTTCATTCCAGAATCACTTGTTTTTCAAAAACTGAGATAACTTAGTCAAAGGTAGACTAATAACAAAGTATCCTAGTAGTTTATTCAGATTGAGAACTTTCAAGATTTTTCATATTCTAACATCATTATTGGATAAAGGAAGAATGAAATACATCTCTATTTCTAGGCACAATATGTTTATGCTCTATTGTCTGTGCCCTCTGATAAATATTTGGAAAAAAACTCATATCTAAATGAAAATAAAGCCTGTTGTATTAAAATTCAAGATAGGCCAAGGTATTGTTTTACCAAGAAATTTCAATATAACTTCTTAAAGATGTAGCTAATGCACTTATATAATCTTAAAAATAATAAATTTTTAATTTTCTCTTATAGTCTTGTTATTATATTTAATAACAAATGCTTATTAGCTTGTGACTCTATAGTATTTCAGTAAAAACACAAACCGCTAAGATTATTGCTGATGACCCTTCTTTGGTTTATGAAACAATAGACTTTCTCCAGGTATTATAGTTTCAGATGTAAAGCTTTAAACTAGTAAATTTTAAAATACTTGTTAATATGCAAAAGTCACGAGTGAATGTTTTTCTTTCAAATTAAGTTCCAATCATGTCAGTTTTTTTAAATGAAGTAATAAACCTGTTCTTTCGATTTTATTGAGAAATAATTGACAACTATCACTGCATAAGTTTAAGTTGTACGTCGTGATGGTTTGATTTACATATGTTGTAAAATGATTACTACAATAGTTTTAGTTAACATCCATTATCTCGTATACATAGAACAGAAAGAAAAGGAAGAAAATGTTCCTGTGATGAGAACTCCTAGGATGTATGCTCTTAACAATGTTTTTTACACGTTATACAGCAGTGTTAGCTACGGTCATCATGTTGTATGTTACACAGCTAGTATTTATGTTACAGCTGAAAAATAAAATGACAAACCTGTTTATTAAAACAAAGTCAATTCACTATCTTTATAGTAGCTAAATAATTTGACTCAATCTATTAAAACCTTTCACCACTACTCTGCATCATCCCTTGTCTAATCTGGTTAAGCCTTCTTTATGAATTCCTACCTAGGTGCCTTTGAATATCCATAGTGGATTAAAGATGGCCACACTCAAACCTCTCATTGAGATGTTAAATTTATCCTGATACTCCAGCCTGACCTTTGAATCTGGGCTGGTCCTGTGACTATTGCAGAAGTGATGCTGTACCAATTCTGGGCTTTAAAAAGGACTTGGCAGTTTTTGTTTTCTCCTTCTTAGAACACAGATTCTTGGAAGGTTCCTTTTTGGATCCCAACCACCACATGTGAGAAGCTTAGACCATGAGGAAAGGCCATGTAAAGGTGACTTGAAGCATTAACTGACTGCCCCAGATGATCTCATAGCTGACAGTCCCTGCCACCTGCCTGCACCTGAGGGAGAGTTCTTCGTCCAGCCAGATCAAATCCCCAGGCCTCAGCCTATATCACATGAAGCAAAACCACCCAGCAGAGCCCATTCAAATGCACAGAATCATAAAAGATAGTCATATAGTTGTTTTAACTCATGATATTTTAAAGTAGAGTGATAACCAATAAACCAATATCCTACTCCTTTCAAGGTAATGCTTAAGATTGGCTCAGTTAAAGATTGGGACAAATAGCTAAGCTTTTGTACTTTATTCCATCTGCCTATGTTGTATTTTCAAGGGGACCGTAAGTTATTCAGGGTCACAGATATTGCTCTATTTTCTTTCTATGTGTCCCTGTAACTATTAACACAGTGATAGACACATGGGACTCATTACCTGGGGTAGCCCATAGAATCATAACAAAATAGACGTGCAAATGGGGGTAAAAAAGGGATCTTTGGTTATAAGACAAATTGTAAAGCTATGAGAATTTTGATTTAAACCAATATCCATAACGAATTTTAAGAGTGAGTGTGTGTATTCTTTTAATATATATGCATTTAATCAGGATTATTTGAACAATGGAATTAACCGTAATTTAGATCAGGGGTCCCCAACCCCCAGCCATGGACCTATGCTGGTCTATGGCCTGTTAGGAACAGGCTGCACAGCAGGAGGTGAGCATCAGGCAAGTGAGAGAAGCTTCATCTGTATTTGTAACCAATCCCCAGCCCTAGCATTACCACCTCAGCTCCAACTCAGATCATCAGGCATTAGATTCTCAGAGGAGCACCAATCCCTGGTGCCAAAAAGGTTGGGGATCACTGATTTAGAGGTGTTTTTTTTTTTTTTATTGTAAACTCAGCCTAAAATAATATCAGTTTTAGTTAGGAATATTGTAATCTGTTGGAAATTTATGTGTGGAATTGTAAAAGAGGACCAGATTGAAGGAAAATTGTGATCTTAATCAAATAAATACATAAATATAACAGTTATTAAGAAAACAAAAGTGATTATCTGGAACTACTCTGTAAAAGCAGGGATGAATATAGTAATTTCTTTCTTCCAGTTTCTAACATGTATTCTGTATGTACTTGATATAGGATGTAACAGTTATTATAACAAATAATTTATTGTAACTAATAATTTTCTGGGACTGCATATTGTTTGTAAGACCATTTATAGTGTTATAATAATGAAACACAATTCAAGTCCAAATTCTGTATTAAGTACAATGATAATATGTCTATTTGTGATCCAGGACTTTTGTTTTTAAGGTATAAAGAAACTGGTATTATTTAAAATGTGAGAGATTTTTAATTTTTGAATTCCAAGTGCACGTTTGAGTTCTTTTACTTTTTAATTAACAACTATCTCTAAGAGAGAATATATCCAATATAGTTAAACAATTCTTCAAAAACCTTTGAGGACCAGAGAATCCTAGCAAACCTCTTCCTGCACTGTTGCTTCCCAGAATTCATATTTCTGTTTTCAGAACTCATATTTCAGTTTCAGAACTGCACTTGCTAAGAGAGAAATAAGAGGTTAGAAAATAATACAGAGTACAAATGGCAGTGTGTGTGTGTGTGTGTGTGTGTGTTGAGGAATTATGGCCCTTGCTCTCTAGATTCTGACAGTTCACTTATATAAAATTAAAAGATAATTGGTCTTTAGATCAAGGATATATTCAAAAACATTTTTCTTAAAATGTGTTTATATAGTCTTTTAAAATGCAAGTGATTCACAAAAACAAGTATTTCCGCACAAAGCTTTATTTATGCAGTCATACTGTCATTTATATTGTTCAAATACATTTTAAAATTATAATGAGAGAAGTTGCAGGCATAACTCTTCACACGCAAATCTATGTCTCTCTCAAGTGATACAGAGAGAGAGAGAGAGAGTGGAAGTGGGAGGCAAAGAGAGGGGGAGGATTCAAGGAAGGAGGGAGAGATGAAGAAGAGAGGGAGGAACAAGAGAGAAAATACCGTTCTGGAGCCCACAGTCTCATCTATCCTGAGCATGTGGGCATCACATCTAGGTTGTAACAAAGAGATGACCATGTTATTTCTTTTTGATTCTATGCAGGCTGATACATTGGGCACTGCATGCATGTGTGTCGCCTCATCTAAGTCCCCATTCCTTCTGGAGTTCTGAGCTCCTGGATCCCGAGAGGACCCAGTGCGCGGTGCTAGGCATGCAGGTCTCTTGAAGAGGCTGCCACAGGTTCGTGCGCGTCTGTGGTCAGGGGCGTTGGTGCATCTGTGTGTTGGGGAGAGGGAGGAGTTCCTTCTGCCAGACTTACCTCGATCCCTACATTTTCTGGGTATCGCAGAAGTGTACGAGGTCAGAGGGACAGGTAGCTCTGTCAGCGATAAGGAGCGCAGGGTGCGGACAAGCAGGGCGGGGGAGGAGCGGAGTGGCACTGCCAATTTTTAACTGGCTCTGGGTGTTTACAGACCCAAGTATAGCCGCCCCGGGTCTCCACGGTGTCACTTGAGAAGCTGCTGCCTGAGAACCCTGCGCCTCAGCCCTGCCTCGCTTCGGCATCCTCTTCCTCCTCGTTCCCCACCACGTATCCAGCCTGAGCGGTGGGGCACCCAGCCCGGGGTACCCTCTCAGCGGGACCTGTCTAGCCTCGGTTCGCCTCTGCCTCCCACCGCCACCACCTCTCCCCAGCTCGAAGAGCTCTCACCGTCACAATGCAGGAAACCGGAGCAAACCCGAGGGCCGCTGGCGACTTTTCCTCCGG
Organism: Pteropus vampyrus; assembly: GCF_000151845.1. Taxonomy (NCBI): domain Eukaryota; kingdom Metazoa; phylum Chordata; class Mammalia; order Chiroptera; family Pteropodidae; genus Pteropus; species Pteropus vampyrus. The sequence goes on along the minus strand of NW_011888834.1, from coordinate 2,333,629 downwards.
CATCTCTGGCCTGGCGCCTTTTGGGTGAGATGAGCAGGGGAGCTGGAATCTCTGCGGGTCCGAAGTTGCTCCCAAAAGCCCTGGCAGAGAAAGAGAGTGTCCGCGTAGGCTGGGAGCTGCAAATCCTCCTCCTTCAAGCATCTTTACCTCCTCTTCTTACTCGCCCAGGGTTTGTTTATATAGGATCTGGCAGCTGGGAAGACCTGCCCACCCCTTTCAGGCGGCCCGCCCTCCCCGTGAGGTCTCCGGGCTCCCGCACGTGGTCGACACCAGCATCATCTCGGCAGAAGGCAGGCGACCTCCGGAGAGGAGTGGGCGGCCGGGGTGAGCGGGCGCATCTTTGCTATCTGCTTGCCCTCCCCAGCGCCCTCACTCCCTGCAATCCCAGCTCAGATTCGGTTTGGCCACCCTCCGTTCCTTTCCCTGGAGGGGAGATTGAAGACAGTGCCCTTTAGGTGCTGGTGACGTTTCTTTTGGTTCCTTCAGTTGCCGGAAAAGAATGGTAACATCAACAGCGGAGCGTGAGAGCGTCACCAGAGGAAGGGAAGAGATTGATGGGCAGAGCGCTTACTTCGCGGAGGATCGCATTCCGAGGACTGCGCTCGAGAAACGTCCGCAACTACGCCTCCTGGCTGGGCTCCGCTGACATTTGTAGCCTCCTTTCTCCCAGCTTCCCAGGTCGCAGAGCCTCTGCCCGCGGAGGAGCGTTTAGACAGCGCGTGAGCATCCAGGAGTTTGCGAACCTCTCTCCAAACAGTTCTCCCTGGATCCCGTGTCCCTGCATCCCCGTTGAGCCCACCAGCACGCTGGCTTCGGAGGGAGTTGAACTTGAGTTCAGGTGGGTTATCCCAAGGGGAAAACAGCAGGAAATGTTCGAGGACGATGAGGAAGGTGATGTTGCAATGTCAAAAGCGGATACTTTTCTTCCTGACACTTGCTGGGGCTGAGCCGCTTCCTCCCAAGCAGTTATTGCTACTTACCCGCTCCTCCCCAATCCAGCCCTCCACACTTAAGGGGAAAAAAAACAAAACTCCCTTTCCCTTAAGTATGTAGCATGCTACTGACTTTTCATAACTAATGATTAGTCAGTGAAGCGATCATATTTACTCTATTGCTTTATATTAATGGAGGTCGATAGACTTGATGACTTTCTCAGTCATTTACTTCTAAGCCAATAGATAATGTCTTCGTCATAGTTTTCTGGGGGGAAAGTAACTGTGCGTTTGTTCTGCAGATGCCCGACTCCCTCTGAATCGTGCAGATTGGTGCTGAGCACGCAACAAAAGTTTTTAGCTGCTTCTCAGTTTCTGGTGCTTCGCAGGGGAGAAGAAAAGACTTTTGCATTAAACACAAGAAGCAGTCAGGGAACCGTCTCCTTTAACTTTTCTTCTCTGTTATCATTTGCAATGAAGAGGAAACAGAAGAGATTTCTGCAGATGACTTTGTTATTCATGGTGGCTTTAATATTCCTGCCCAACATTGGTCTCTGGTCTCTATACAAGGATAAGCACCTGGTGAAATCCACGGAGCCCGGGGAGCAGCAGGTAAGTGCTACCCAGAGAAAGATCGCAGGAGAACTGGTAAGGCATGCGACCGGACCCACGGGGACACGAGAAGTAGATGGGGAACAGGCTTGGGTTTGTTCTCAAGTCTTTACAGAGCTGATATTACAAGACTCTAGAAACTGTGGGGTTTAAGCAAGTAGCTTTAAGATCTTAGTCAATGACATTGTAAAATGTAAAGTAAACTAGAAAAGTAGGATAAGAGTAGTCAAGAAGATAATCTTTCACAATTGGTCTTTGGGTTGATTTTGACGAGGTGGGAGAAAGGTAGCTGCTTATTTGTGGTATGTGGGAGGGAGTGTGTTTGGTACAAGTTCATCACGGAGATTTATTTTTGCCTTTTATCTGGTTTGGGTGTGTCTATTGAATTGGGCCAATTAAATCATTAAAATTGTGAAGTACTTATCAAAAAACAAGCTACAGTTTTTTTAAAATATATTTTTGGTTGTTATTTTTGCTTAGCAACAGCTTTTTACCCCGTGGAAAGTTAAAGTCTCCGTTTCTTCTCTGTTTCTAAGATGGGGTGGTGGGGTGTACAGGCAGTTATTAAACATGACTGTTCACAGTCTGGTGATAGCAGTTTGTTGCTAAAAGCTTCCTTTAGTATCTGAAACACAAGGTAGTGTGGTATATTTTCTTTTTATTTTTACTTAGTATGCATATGCAATCCATTAGTATGTGTATCACTCATGACAACATGGATCAAAATAACTATCTTTCTTAGTGAGCAATAATGCAAAACATCCTTCACAAAATATTGATGGGATTCCTTATTTATTAATAAATAAAACTGCTTCTGTAATTAAACTTTTAGCAATAGAATGTAGTCTTTTTCATGGTATTGATATACCACTTTTTCATCTAGTCCCGTGTATCGCCTCAGAATATAAATATTTTTAATTTTAATTTCAAGGGTCATCACCCGTGTACACTCTGTACCTTCTACACACAGAACATGTTTAAGTAGTCCACTGTGGACAGCAGCAATATATACTAGTGGCAATTAAATATTTGCTCTTATACTTAAAATTTAATTTCTTCTTATACAGTGAGTGGTTAGTTGTGAAATATATGGAAGTAATCTGCATTTCCATTGTGAAAAGTAACCATTACCAATTGTTAAACTTTAATGATAATAAGTTGCTTATGGATTTTTGACGAATTGGAATTTTGAGAAAAAATGCTAACATTTAGTTGTTGATCTCTGTCATTATTTCTAATGGGGACGTAACTTTGATTTAAAGTATATTCTGTTCTGTCATTACGATAAAGGAGATGGGCATTTTGGTTGTGAAACTTTTTTTCCTGTTTAGATCACTTATGTCTCCAACCCTTGATATGAAATGAGATTTTATTAACATTAGTAGTTAATACACCATTATGTAAAATTTTCATTCCAATATTGATAAAATAACAAAACTGAAGTGATTTTTCTTGAATTTTGCTAATTCAGTTAACAATAACCATCTGAAATATTTGCTGGCATAGCTAACATTAAACACTAATTAATCTTATTAATGAGACCTTTACAACTTTCATACTGGCTCTATTGATTTTGACCTTTAATGAGAAATTTGTATTGTCAATGGCATAAGAATATCAGATATGGCAAATCAACTTTTTTGACTTGTCCTTATAGTCTCCAAGAACAGTTTTCTTGTTTCTGGTTATTCTGCAGTAAAATGATACTTAACATCAGGTGATAAATTAATGGGTGTAAATTAATGGGTATGAAGTGGTAAGAGAAGGAGCTGTTTCTCAGTTTCATATGCTGTAGAGTAAGTAACTCAGATTGATGGAAATCTTGTGACATTGCAGTTTACTAATCCTATGTAACAGCTTTGAAACCAAGAATAAAGAAAAGATAGTAGTAATATGTCATAAAATGAATGTCAATTATGTACTTTAGTACTTTCTTATGGATACAAAATAAAGTTTAAAGGGTAGAAATTAATCGCTAAATGAAAAATAAAATTCATCGTAAAACTGGAAAATATAAACTTTTATTGGTTTTATTCCATTATTAAACATAACTGGAAAGAAAATTAGTATATGTTGACATCATTATACAAGTATCACATAAGAGTTAAGTTTATACACACACACACACACACACACACACACGTGTGTGTGTGTGTGTGTGTGTGTGTATGTACATGACCAAATAAAAAGTGACTTGCAGTGATGAATTAAACATGCTTAAGAGAGTGATGTAATATTTGCTAATATATCTATATTTCAGTGGTAGGAAGTGAGCTACATATAAAGGTTTTTAATTGAAGCTTATAATATGACTATTGGATTATCTGTTATTTAAATTTAGCAATTTATTTTAAAAAATACATTTTCTTGGTTAATTGCTAAATGTTCTTCAGAGGCCATCTTTTACTATATCACCAAGTTGTAAACTGCTGAGATTAAGGATTACATTGCTGTCAATGATTGAGTCATTGACAGCAATAAGTACTGAAACTATTCAAAATAAGTCATGTGTCCAAACGAACAGTGTATTTTTACAGCAGTTATGTGCGGCATGGCAGTGGTCACAGGAGTTAAAAATCTTGACTATTTTAAGTAGTTTAATTATTACAGTGAGTTTCAAGGAAATACTTAAATTTGTGGGAATTCAAAATCATAGAATGGCCAATACTTTTGAAATACTCTTAATGTATATTTTATCAGAACATTCCACTAATAGTGTCTATCTACTATACATATAAATAGTGTTTCTTACATAATCTGAGGTCAATTAAAGGTAGATAAAACAGAAAACAGTGACCAAAACTGTGTGTATTGATTTTCATTATGTTTAGTAGTTTACATATTTTTTCTCATCTATACTATTATAAATTAATTATTTATATTTATGTTGTTTCACATTAAAAGTGATATTTATAAGTCCCATGATATTTAAACATATGGCCCATCTGTGATACAGAAAAGAAAAAAATTATGAAATGAAAATCCCAAGTTATTTACCTAAATTTTTGTCTTTTATATAACCAAAGAGAATTGAAAAAGTAGTCTTAATCATGCAATAATTAAAAGGTTTATTTTATTGTTTGTGCTCTGCAAAATTGGAATCATGTTACTGAAATGAAGATTAAGGTTTTGTGATATTTTAAGATTTTATAAAATTTAAAAATATTTTATAGTTTTTGTTCAGATATTAAATTATCAATCATAATTGTCATGTTATTTTTAATGGAATTAGTTTTGTTACTTTTTTGTTATTGTCGAGATGATATATTATTTCTTTTATGTTGTTTGGAAATATATACATATATTAAAAATAATCTATAATGAATATGATATTTAGTTGAGAGTGATTACTATATGATTATTATATAGTAATTCTTAATTTTATAATTTTTAATTAAAAAATTAGGGTAGCTACTCTAGTTTCAGCTGCAATTGATTTAAAGTTATATATTTATATCTTAATTAAGCTGTGCATTAAGATGATAACTAGAGCAAAGCAATATTTTAGAGCAAAACTACTTTATTCAGTATTATATGCAAGTATAAGTAAATAAAATCTACTCCAAAACACTCCCTTTTCTTAAATACATTAAAGAGATTAATAAAAAAAGTAGCTGTAAAATAGTTTAGCAACTAAGTTGCAAATAATATGACCTGTGGAAATAACTCAAGAATATTCAGGATATGATGAGATTTTTACAATTTTTGAAATAAAAACTAGAAACAATATTTCAGAATTTTAAATCAGACATTTTCAGAATTATTTAGAATGATTTTAGAAACTTACATTAGGCCTGGATTTTTACCACATTAATAACAAACAAACAAACAAACAAACAAAAACTAGACACTCAAGTTACTTTTAAATTGTAGAACCTTCTTATTTCTTTGTACTTCAGAATTTCTGTTTATAAAATAGAGATAATCAAGCTTGCCACGTAAGAAGGCACATAAAGTCCTGAGATCACATCTTAGATTCTTGAATATGGAAATTATTGTGAGATAATATTTTGTTTTTAGTCAGATCCACATGTAAGTTGTACTTGTCAGATGTGAGACATAACCTCCATTAAAATTAAAGAAAGGAAAATCTGTCTTGAAAGAAACTTCTCAGCATCTTTGTCCAACACTTCTAATGTTAGCCAGCTCCGCAGCTCCACACTTTGGGGAATTCATCCTCTTGACTAAGAGCATTTTTATGTGGCATTTTAAACTGGCTTTATGATGGGAAAATGTCTTATAATTGGTGCCTAGTATATGCAAACATGCTTTTCTTTGTCGTGGTGATCACTAAAGTTGTAGAATGTATCTGTGTTTCTTTTTCAGCAAACACCTTAAATTTGGGAAGAGCTAAGGACAGGAGAAAAAAAAATTAAGGTTTTCTCTCCTGCACTCAGGATGGTACATTATCAACGCACTAGATGTGAAATGATCCATTAGTTTGAGCCATACTGGCCTTAATTAGCTAAAATGTAGATTTTAAATTATGGTTTTAAGGACCTTTTCTTGAATTTATGGAAAATCCATTCTGATTTGTTACAGGATTGTACCACACAGACGACTGTAACAAGTGTCTTAATTATTTGCTGTGACCTAGTAGATGCAGCATGATTAGTTCATCACCTTGCCCCATGGGAGACAGTGTGAAAGATTCTTCCATTCACAATCTGGCAAAAAATTAGATTTTTTTTTTTTCCCTGCTCATTGCTGAGTTGGACAAGCTGTGCTGAATCAATTAACCTCCTGTGTGTTTTTTCTATAAAAGAAACCAAATCAAGGGTGGAATATATAGGGAAAGGAGTGAGAAAGTTTGGACAATTTAAGTGGTGTAGAGAAGGTAATTGAGTTTTGTTTGGTGACTTTAAGTTTTGTCAAGAGTAGCCAGGACGACCTTTAGGGAAGTTTTCAACTGTGTCTCCCCTGGTAACACTTTTACACACATGAAAGCCATTAAGTTACATCCAGAACTACCTTAAAGAAAGAGATAATAACTAAAACAATGAAAAGATATTATGCAATGTGAGTAGCATGTAGGGTCAGGTTTGGATATGTTCTGTCTAGCAGTCCCTCTCATTTCTCATTTGTATGGCTTGCCTATGATGAAGAGTTAAGTACTGGATACTTCAGAGTCTTAAAACCATATGGCATGACCATGTTCTTCTCTTTCCTTCATATTTACATATGTCTTTATAAAAAATGCCTTTACAGAATCAAAGGTGCAAATGTGCAAAGAAACGGGAGGTTCTGAAAATGACAATAAAGACACACATTCATAAACTAGATACTTGCTCTCCTTATGACCTTCAGCTGTCACGCCATAAAGCCAGCAATTCTTAAATTATCTCAAAATGCACTTGTAATGCTTGAGTGAACAACAAAAAAGAACAAATAAAAACAATGGTGCCACTAAGAATGTATTTAGACAGGTACAAAAAAATATATACTGGGTTTATTTAAAGAAGGCACAGAGCGCCCACAAACATTTAAGACATGCTTACTGCCAGTATGTCTCACGAATATGCTGATGATGTCCGTTACTACCAAACTCTAACTAGGTGACCAGAAGGAGAGTGAAAAAAAAGGTATATTTAGAGTTAAAGGTAAATTACATCAGTGTTTTTTCCAACTTTTCTGCTTTCAGCGCAGTGGGAAAGAAAGGTGGATTGGATTAGCAGTACTCTCAAATTGAACTTATTCATTTAGTAACACACATGCTCACATGCGTACATCCACACGCATGATCTCACGAAGAAAAAATAAATCCACCTGTTTCATTTTCTACATTTTTTTTAATCTTGTAACTTTTTGCTTATTCCATTGCTTTGAATCCATAAAAAGCTGTTAGTCAGTTGAGCTTGAAGCATCATTTAAATGTTGCTAATATAATTCTAGGAAAGTATGGAGTTAAAGAAAATGCGACTGTCTCTAGAAGTACTTATGTCTCTTTAAGCATGCGTGAGAATTACAATAAGGATTTAGCCTGTTAGAGTTGCACAGGTTATAAATAGGGTAAGTCGTTGTAATTTGGTAATACAATCAATACAGTTTGAGTGGCCATAGACTATCAGCACATGGCTATCTGTACTTTGTTGCAAAGAGTGGTAGTGAGGGCCAAGAAGACTGATTTTGAATTCATTTCTAGTACTCAAATACTCATAGAATGTTATCTCAGTACTTAAAGTCTAGAAAGCCAGATAGGGCATTTTATTATAAATCATTTTGAAATTTTTTATCATGTTAAAAATGACCAATTGTCAGGGTTGCCATCCAAGTTTGAGTGAATTGGGCATTCCTTTTTTCTTATTTTTGGTATGTCTCCCCAGCAAGAGAATCCAATTGAACTTAACTTGAGGAGAAATATCAGAATTTCCATACCGGCTTGTTCTCTTTTAGTATGTAAGGATGTATGCTGCAGAATCAAATTATCAGGGTTCAAATTCTGATTCCAGCATTTAGCACATTGTGACATTTGTTTAGCAAGTCATCGATCTTCCTCAGATCAGTTTTCTCTAAAGTCAAATGGAGATGATAATACCTTTCTTGTAGTGTTACAGTGAGGACTACTAAGTGCTTAGTATCTTAAACAGGATATAATAAGAGTTAATGGATATAGACTGTTATACAAAGTATAAGCATTTATAAGCAATCATTTCCTTTAGCAAGACAATTAGTGTTTGTTTAATATTTACAGATGGCTTCTCTTTGCAAGGCAATGTCAAAATAGCACAGCAGAACAATGAATATGTTACAGGATCGCCATTGTTGTGTTAAATCTGGGAGGGAGGACTGTTGAGTAAACAAATAAATAGGATCTAGAAAATAAAAGGGTTTTTTTTATTTTGTAACTTTTTGGTTCTATCCTTGACAGGTTGTTAATTTTTTTTTTATATAATCATGTATTGCAAAAAATGATTTTTTTTGCTCTATTGCATTCAAAGTTATTCAAAAATTGAAGTTTTTAATAGAAGAATTTTTTAAGAGAGCACTATTTCTTTGTAATGACCATCCTCATTTCCTGTTTCAAATAAACCCCATGGTTCACATGTAGGCATTTTTTCTCTACATTAATTACAAGCAAGTGCTTGAGAACTATTTTTTGTTTAAATCTTAGTCACGACAGGGATTATTCTGAAGAAAAAAGTTAAAAAGCACAGTAGAAATTATCAAAATCATTAAGCTACTTTACATAATTACTACTCCCTTCAGTAGAGTTAGGAGATACAGAAAAAGTATATTGCATTTCGCCCATTCTTAATTTTATAACTAGTGAATTAGAGGGATAAAATTGGTATTCATGAAACAAAGAAATGAGCAACGCTTAGTAGAAATTTCTATTTGTGTCATCTGCATTTAGAAAAGGAAGAGAATCACATGGCCTCTGGACTCATTAGACAAGCCTTCATTCTTACAGGAGGTGCATATTGAGCTGCATCTTGTTATCAAAATTAGACAGGGTTGCAATTGGTTGAGGGAAGGGAAGATACTTCAAGTTCATTTGTTGGTTCACCACTTACTGAAATATGTCATCTTGGGCAAATCACTGAATACCTTTGAGTCTCAGTTCTTCATATGTTAACACAGATATTGCCTAGTAAAAGGGTAGCAGATAGAACTAATTGGATTAATATACATAAATTACCAGGTACATAGTAAATATTTAATTAAGGAAAGCTTAACAAATAGTATTACTACCTTTTTCTCAATTTTTAGAAGATTCATTTAAAAAAGTAAATAAACTTCATGTTGTTTATATAGAGACATAATAAAACATATAAAACATGCCAGTATCAATTTGTTTATTATTGATAAAATAGATATTAATTGAATAAGTTCTTAATACTGTGCTGAACCCTGAAGCAAATAAGTGATAAAGAGGTAAATCTGTTTTCAATTATTTTACAATCTTTTAATTAAGAAAATGCATATCACACTTAAAATATAGGGCTGGATTAAATTGTTTTATAAGAAATACATGCTCTAATTGTTTAGAGTTCAGAAGACACAGAGAAAACATCAGTTGTGTGATATTTATGTGATCCTAAATGTTTCCTGTACATTTACTGATTTAATCTTCCAACAATTCATTGAGATAGGTTCTTCTATATAACTCAATTCACAGTTAAATAAGGCACAAAGACAAAACTCGAGTCAATACACTCTGCATTCATAAGAAGATAAAATGATGAGCAGTGTTAATAGCCACATAGTTGAAGTCAAGTGAAGACTGAAGAGTTCATTGGGTTTGGTAACCAGTCCCAGGTATTCTCTTGATTGTAGTTACACACAGCTGTAGAAGTGTAAACAAAAATTGCAAAAGAGTAAATGGAAAGTCTAAATATACAACTAAAATATTTTATATTTTAAGACAGAAAAGGGTCGGCATTAACATAAACAGCTGACTGTGGGGTCCTGGTTGTTAGGAGACAAGAGAAGCAAGAAGAAGGCTGATGGGCTGAGAGAATGAGGGGTCAGTACCTAATGGGGAGGGAGGGAAAGCAGAGGAGAGAAGTGGAAATGATCGTTATGATCTAAAAGGTAAATTTAGAGCCCGCACTTTGAATAGTTTTTGTGCCCCCTGGCAGAGAGGTCTGAGATTTTTCCTATTCAATTACCTTACTAATTTGGAGAGGCAATTAAACATTTGTGAAATGTTCTATGTGTGAAACAATATAGATATATTATGGTTATAATATGTAGTTAGATGAGTGATAGGTAATTAGATGTTTCCATAGTATGTATAATCCTATGATAAGGACTGAAGACTATATTACTGAATAGGGATGTCAAGAAACCATGTGGTGACCTGGCAATAAGAGAACAATGTACCTGTCAGAATAAATTTAGACAGTGACCGGATACATAGAGCTAAGGAAAAACTAATTGGTTAAGTGTAGCTAGTGGGATGGAGGAGGTGAAGGAATATTTATTAAAGGGATAAGGAGAGAGCGGTGTTAAGTTGCCAAGAATATCAAGGTAATATATGAATAATAAAAGTAATTATTAAAAATAAAAGTAATAATAAAAAGCAACATATTAATAATAAAGTTAAGGCAAAATTTACTTTTTCTTACCAGATGCCAGACACCATGTCAACCTGTTTTTAAAGTCACAGGCAATCCACGGTATTCCATGGTAATATGCAATATTACTATTCTATATTGCAAAAACTAAGTTTTTTTTTTTTTTTTCAAAATTTGTCAGAATCATACAATGATGATTCTATCAATATCAAAGTGCTGGACTCTGTATAACTTACCATATAATAAACTATATTGGAAATATCCTAGACCATAACAGCCCCCAAATGGTATATTAACACAGCTATAAAAGGAAATGTGCATGGCAGTGGAGGGTGTGGATACTGAGCCAGGCTGCCTAGCTTTTAGTTCTGGTTCTATTACTTGCTGTGTTGATATTGGACAAGTTACTCATCTTCTCTGTGCCTTAGAGTTCCCATTTCTAAAATGAGTATAAAAATAGTGCCTACTTGGTTCAGTTGATGTAATAGTTAAATAAGGTAATGTGCATAAAATGCTTGGAAAACTAGATTGTACATAGAAAGCAATTTTTATGTGTTGGCTTTTATTATCTGTTAGAATTCTAAAGCATCGAGATTGGATAAAAGGAAGAATTATGTTCTTACACCATTTCGTTCAGAGACCCATCATGTGTCTATATAAAAAGTTTTGCATTTTTAAAAGGTTACAGAAATGTTTGAAGCACCTTTAATGTTTCTTTTTTCACCGTTTATTCTTAGTAGCCCATATGAAAATAATGTAGTACTAATTTTTAAAGTTTTCATAGCTTGAACCCAGGGCCCCTACATATCGGAAGCACACTAGATTTCAACAGAGAATTTAGTTCTTCCTAGCGTCTGCCCCCAGCAACCTATATTGTTATGGTGACCTTTCCCTCTATATTTTCTGTGCTGTTCTCTCTACACGGCATTGATTTCTCAATATATATTTTGCCCTCAAGGGATAAAATATAACTTATAAATTATTTCATTAAGTCAGTCTAAACTTCCAAAGAAGATTATCTAAAAGAGTTGACTATTTTATTTTCTTATTTCGCGTGACTTGGATTTTAATGTTTTTATTCTGGTTGCTTCTGACAGTAAGGGAGAATTGATAAAATCAAGAATGATGCTGTGAGAGATAAGAGTAGATGACAAAGTAAGAGCTATCCCACTTCTTCTTCCAGTGCTTCCAAGCAAAGAACTGGCTGGAAAGGCAGAGGAATGGAAAATTATATCAAACTAGGGGGTGGGGGAAGATAAATATGCTTTAATTCCCTAGATGAGTGAATTTTGTCAGTTTTTAGATAGCCTGACACAAGGGTGTCAGATTAACAACTGTATATTGAGATTGTCCTCCCCACTTAAACTTCTCTAGAAACTTTCAGCTTGTCTTTCACATACTGAAGGAAATTATATTTTCTCCAAGATCCTTAGAATTCTGAAGTGAAGATGTTAAGTTCTAAATAGTATATGAAATATAGAGAGAAATAAGCATCAGGGAGGCCAAAGGGATAATAATCGAGAAAGGGTAGAAATACAAGCCACTCTATCACTTTAGCCCCACTTCTCTGCTTTTCCTACTCAGAGCCTTCTCTCCTTTTTCCCTTTGAAATTTTCATTAAAGAAACATTTCATGGAGGGATTGATTTAATCAGTTATTGGCCCTAAGAATGGATGAAAGACTTGAAACGCTTTAAAAACTTGTCTTTTGCATTATAAAAAAGGTTCTGTTGAACCTAAATGCATTTCCAATAATTGAAATGTATATGATATGAGAAATGTTTTTTAGCTCAAGGCTCCTGCTGTTGGTCTGTTGCTACTGTTTTGTTTGTAATACTGGGAGCTGCCACCTTATTTTAAACTATGCAATCAGAAAGTAAGTATTGGTTAGTTTTGTCACCTCAAGGGAACAATCTTTTATAAGTTAAAAGTAAAAAACCGGCACAGTGAAGCCAAAACTACCAGTAAAGAATTATTCTACTTTTCTATTTAGCTCTCTTCCATGTTTTTCAAAGCTGCTTTTCCCAACTTTCTATTCTCTCTTCAAATCTCCCTTGTTACCACTTCTCTTTTCATGCTCAGTAGATAGCCTAGTCTTATTCTTCACTGAGAGTATAGAATTTTTGTATTAGGAGAGCCAAGACTTCAGGCTATAAAATCAGAAAAAGTACCTGTATTTATTTCCCAGTTCTCTACTTGCCTTCTGTCACTATGGAAAAATAACCCTAGTTTTAGGATAAGTATGGAACTTGTATCCAGACAATGGATCACAACTTTTTTTTTTTTTTTTTTTTAGGAATTTTACATATTCATTTTTTTTTTTGGTACTCATTCATTGATTTTCAGGCTTTTCCACTCTGATCCATCCTTCACATCAATATTTAAAACTGCTCGGGTTTCTTCACTATTAGAAAAGTTTTCGGGACCAAGAGCAAAGCAAAAGAACAATGTCCCTCAGTGCCACACAGTCCTTTAGCTACTTCCCTATCTCTCTTCTTCTCTTAATAGTCATACTTAATGCATCCAGTGCCTGACTCGCCACTTCTGCGAACCTCGAACCTCGGGCTGAATCCAACTCCTCTAATCTCTTAACATCTTTCACCAGTGTCATCAAATCTTTTGGCAGTTCATTCCCAAAGCGGTCCTCATTAGTCATATTACTTGATAGAATTTAACTAAACTCTCTCTCTTACCTGAAACAGTGTTCCTCTGCAGAGAAGTGGTGGGTTCAGAGACTTGAGGAGAGAAGAGGTTTGAAAAAGCAACTTTGGGAAAAAAGGAAAGAAGGCCAAATAAGAAAACAGAGTGATTCCGACTGCAAAGTCATTTTAATTCTCGTATCGCCACTGTGCATCCCTTCTACCACCTAGACACAAATACACTTACCAGTGTCCTTTATAGATTCCTACTTCTGTCCTTTTCCTTAAATTATCGTATACTTTGAGGTCTGCATAATTACTTCTTGTTCTGTACCCTGCACGGGGACATCTCACCCAGCCCCTCATTGTTTCAGCTGTCAGATTAAGTTGATGACTCTCACATCAATATATCTAATCCAAATTTTCCTCTGAGCCTATGATCTACATACCAATCTGAAAGCTAGAAACAGATATTTAAACTTTTAAATGTTGGAAATGAAATTCATCTTTCCCTTCCACTCCCTCCACCTGTCCTCCTTTGACTTCTCTTATCTAAATGAAGTACACCATCATCTACCTGGGTGTTCATTATAATTGGTACCTTTGTTATCTTTACTATCAAATTTAGTTGATTGCTAAGCACTAGCGATTCTTCTAAAACATCTCTCTTGAATTCATCCAAATGAATTTATCCCCCTTTCCCACTAGCCTATTTGGGATAAGCAATAACACTTCATTGGGTGTGTGCAGGAGACCCTCAACTCTATACTCCTGTCTTCAGTCTTGTTCTTAAGTCCACCCGCACAGCAACCAGAGTTTATTATTCAAAGCGCTTCACTGAACAGCCCACTGCCATTTGTAAATCTATTCATTGGCCTCCCACAGCTTTAGATTTAAGTTCAAATTCTTTAATATGGCTTTATCATTAAGCTCATCTCTTGATGAGCTTGACTGCTCACTACTTCACTTTCTAAACTCCCCAAGCTCCAACCACTTTGAATTTCTTTTAGGTTCCTCAGAATATCATATTCTTTCTCCTTCAGGAATTTGCATATATTTTATCTTCAGTTTTGCCTGGATAATTTCTGCTTTCCATCAAGCTCTCTCTCTCTAGGAAAATTGCCCTGATTGTCCATGTTTGGATTTGGTGCCTTACTTAAGTATTTCCAAATTTTGCAGAATTTACCTATCTGTGTATTAACTACCTGTTTAGGTAGTTTATTTACTAGTGATCAATAAGTTCCTTAAACTTAGTAGTAGATCAAATGATGCCTCCCCCCAAAAAAAAATATATCCATAGAGTAATACCTCAAACTTCTGAATGTTACTTTATTTGGAAAAGGGAACTTTGCAGATGTAATCAAAGATCTTGAGATGCAGAGATCATTGTGGATTATCCTGCTAGACCATAAGTCCAATGACAAGTGTTCTTATAAGAGACACACATGGGAGATTTGATGAACAGAAAGAAGAAGACACAGACAAAATAAGGAGATGCAGTGGGAAGATGGAGGCAGAGATGGGAGTAATGTGGCCATAAGCCAAGGCATGCCAGTGGCCACCAGAAGCTGGAAGAGGCAAAGAAGGATTCTCCCCTGGAGCCTCCAGAGGTAGTGCAGCCTGGTCATCACTTTGATTTTGGATTTCTGGCCTCTAGAACTGTGAGAGAATAAATTCTGTTGTTTTAAGCCACTTAGTTTGTGGTAATTTATTATGGTAGCCCCAGGAAGGTAATTCAGTTAGGAAATGTCTACCTTTATACACTTTTTAATTCCAGTGCCTAGCATTACCTGACCACAAATTAGGCACTCAATAGATGTTTCTTGAAAGACTGAAGAGTGATAAATATGATTTGTTTTCTATATATTGAACTTATTTGAGCTGTGCTATATCTATACAAAAATAGCAGTATGTACAACCCAGTATGTATACTTAAGTATCATGTAGGTATTAACAACTATAAATATAATAGGTAAACTATTGTTTTCCTAACATAAAAGGTGAACTATTATCATAGTTGTAAATTAAAATTCTATTAATATCTGTTGGTTCTGTCATTCTTGCCCTGAGTAGATATGCTATTAGGCAAAACTTGACTGATTCTGATGCTGAAAATCACAGTGAGATTTCGTCAAACATGTAGCCATCCAAGTACGCTCTAGAAGACAAGTATGACCTCAATAACTTTAACAAAAAGAAGATAGTTATTTTCAAATAAGCCAATAAGATAAGGAACAACATGTGATCTTTGAATCTACTCTTTCTCTAATGTTGGCAACACCTTTGGTGTAACTTTCACTAGTATAATATCTAGGCACAGTATGTGCCCATGTTTAAGTAGTTACTGTGTTGATTTAGATGAGGCTTATTTTCAAAACCTTACAATTTACATTAAAAAAAAGTTTGTAGTTGAGTTAATACAACCTACAAGGGAGCACTAACCAGAACAATTCACAAAATAAGTCATTTTGAAAGTATAGGTTGATATATTTTAAGAGGTTTAATTTGAATGCTTCCGACCTTAAGACTTCTGTTAGTCTGATTCTCTAGCACAGGTCCTTTTTTGAACATCTCTCCCTTTGAAAAAGTCTACCTTGATTTACCTGTGTTCATTTTAATTGTACACAAATTATAGTTATATAGCAGGGATTTTGAAGAGGGGAGAAAAAGGGAGAAAATTCAAGGGTAAAACTTATGAAAAGAGATTAGGAAAAAATTACAAGAGCTAGAAAAGATATGCAAACTTTATGTGGTTAGAGGCATGTTTAATTCAGTGTCTTGGGGGAAGATGTCTTACCCTTCTGATAATTAAATAGCGTTGTGTTTGATGAGATGATTCCACATTCTTCATAATGCTAAAGTAATTCAAGCACATGAATTTTGTTTCCTCTTGTTTTACTATACTACGGTCAGCTTTGGAGTATTAACTTTTCATTCTGACCTTTGTGTCTACTAGTCACCTAATTTTGACCTCCTTTCATTTCAGTTGCTTTTGTGTTCCTCTAAATAGTGTATTAACATGATGTTTGATAAAAGAAAGTTTATTGGCTGTATTCAGCTTTTAAAATATATGCAGAAATAGTAGAGAGAATTGCTTAAATCAAATCTTTCCCCTTAATATTATCAGTACGATGGCATCTATTATTATGCCATTGTAAAATGTTCTATAAATGAACAAAAATAATACATGCTACTGCACTTTTGTCATAATATTTAGGTTCTAAAATACAGCTTTAGAGGTGCTGTCACCTAACAAAAATGCGTCCATGGATGATGTCTTAATCATTATGAGAAACTATTTGCATACATTTTTAAGCAAGTTTTCTGACTTGAACACTAAAGGTATTTTTCCTATTTACACTATATGATTTTACACCATTTCTTTAAATATCTTCAGTTACATATTTCTAAATATTTAAGACACATTTCATCTTTGTCAGTGATCTTATTTTAATGTATTTACTCTGATTTATCAGATCTCTATCATATATATATAGATACACATATATATGTATACACTAATTTTCTGTGGTATTTTCACATGAAATAGATTTTTATTTTTATTTTATTGATGCAATGTAGTGATTCTGAGGAAATCTTTTTTTAATGAATTTATTTTTAATATATTTTAATCCAAGTACAGCAATCAGATATTTCCCCTTTTTTAAATGTAAAATAGTAGTTTGTATATGTTTGTTAGAGTCTTCTCATTCTTTTTATTAGTTTTTGCAACTCAGTTTTTAAATCGAGTAGAATAATCCCGTAAATTTATACTTATAAATCAATTCATTTAATTTCTTATATTTTCCATATCTACTTTTTATTTTCTTACTCATGCCTGGTTTTAGTTAGTATTTTTCTTCCAACATGTGTGGCATTGTGTATATATGAATATACGTACATATACGTATGTATTTTCACATATATATGAAATTTTTTCTTGTCAGGATAGACATATGAGTGCATGGCTAAGATATATTGAATAATATTTTATTTCTCATTTTAGCAAATGCCATTTTGTTCCTTGGTTTATTATGTTTGAGTAAATATAAAATACTGACCTATGACTATCAGAAACATCATCGATAGTGAATAAGGATGATTTTATTCTTTTTTATCAGGGCCCAGGTGAAAGAGTCGTAAAATTAAAGCATAAACGGTAAATTGATCTCTCCGCCAGCTGGTGGTGAATATTTGAGACTGATATATATGTATTCCTAGACAAACATAAACATGCAGTAAGTTTCCAAGTCTTACCATTACCAAAGAAAAATGTCTACGATCACATCATCATTTCAGTACATATTCCTTAAGTTACAGGTTTGGGGATACTTTCCAATGTTTAAGATTGCCCTAAATGCTAACTTTAATCAATATAAAATAAAATGGGACACTCCAAATCTGACAGATGATTCCCCGTTAAAGCCTATTTCATATAGCCTGAATAGTGTGACATACTATTCAGTATTAGGAGTAGGTGATCGCACAACATGGTATACGAAATCTAGGGTGTAATATTAAAAACAGCGTTCCTTTATGTATGAATGTGCAGTACAGAATAAATTCTTTATTACAGTGTACAGTGGATGTACACTGAGTTGCTATTGACTGGTGACTGAATTTTTTTATAAATTTATGTTCCATTTATTAAAAATATGTATTGCTAATTATAAATGTTATCTATGAATGGAATCTTAGAGTTTTCAAAGAATACCTTATTCCAATTTTAATTAATTCGTTAAATATGCATTATATTTAGCCAGGGTTTGTTGAAACTGCTATTATAAAGAACAAAATAGAATTGGAAAAAAAAATTTACTCTGCCATAAACTACCATAATCTTAACTATTTGGAAATTGTGGTCACTTTTTTTTCTAATACATTCATACCTCATATTGTTGCCCTTAGCTTTATTGTGCTTCACAGACATCATGTCTTTTACAAATTGAAGGTTTTTGGTAACTCTGTATTGAGGAGTCTATGGATGCCATTTTTCCAACAGTATTTTTCAAGTTCATGACTTTGTGTCACATTTTGGGAAATATCACAATATTTCAAACTTTTTCATTATTGTATTTGTTATGGTTATCTGTGCTCAGTGATCTTCAATGTTACTATTATAATTGTTTTGGAGAGCCATGAGCCACGCCTAAGTAAGGTGGTAAAGTTAGTTGATAAATGTGTTTGTTCTGATTGCTCCACCGACTGGCCATTTCCCAGTTTCTCCCCATCTCTTTGGGCCTCCCTATTCTCTGAGACAGAACAGCATTGAAATTATATCAATTAATAACCCTGCAATAGCCCTAATATTTCAAGTGAAAAGGAGAGGTGCATGTCTCTTACTTTAAATGAAAAATTAGAAATGATTAAGTTTAGTGAGAAAGTTATGTTGAAAGCCAAGATAGGCTGAAAACTAGCCCCTTGCTCTAAATAGCCAGGTTGTGAATGCAAAGGAACAGTTCTTGAAGAAAATTAAAAGTGCTATTCCAGTGAACACATGGATGATAAAAAAAGCAAAACTACTTTATTGCTGATAGGGAGAACGTTTTAGTGATCCGGATAGGAGATCAAACCAGCCTAATCCACAGCAAGGCCCTAGCTCTCTTCAGTTCTATGAAGGCTAGGGGGAGGGGCAGGGAGGTGGTGAAGAAGCTACAGAAGAAAAGTTTGCAGCTATCAGAGGTTGGTGATTGAGGTTTAAAGGAAAGGAGCCATCTCCATAACATGAAAGTGCAAGATGACCCCAATGTTCATTGCACCACAATTCACGATGGCCAAGACATGGCAAAATGCCCTTTGATAGACGATTGGATAAAGAAAATGTAGTACATATATACAGTGGAATAATATTCAGCCATAAGAAAAAGTGAAATATTGCCATTTGTGACCATATGAATGGATCTTGAGAATATCATACTAAGTGAAATAAGTTAGACAGATAAAGTGGAGAAGCATATGATTTCACTAATGTGTGGGATATAAAACTGAAAACGACAAACACGAACAAACAAAAACTCATAAACACAGACAACATTTACCAGAGGATAAAGGGGCAGAGGATGAGGTAGAAACAAGTAAAGGGGGACAAATATATGGTGACGGAATGAGATTTGACTTTGGTGGTCAAGCGATGCAATATAGAGATGATGCATTATAGAATTGTACACTTGAAACCTATATAATTTTATTAACCAATGTCACCCCAATAAATTTAATTTTAAAAAGTTTTTTTGAAAAGTGCAAGGCGAAGCAGCAAATGCTAATGAGCAAGTGCTGATTTAGAAACAGCAGCAAATTATCCATGTGACCTAGCTAAGATAATGAAGATGGCTACATTAAACAACAGATTTTCAATGTAGATGAAACAGCCTTGTATTGGAAGAAGATGCCATCTTGGAGTTTTATAGCTAAAGAGGAAAAGTCAATGCCTGGCATCAAAGCTTTAAAGGACATGCTGACTGTGTTGTTAGGGGCTAATGCAGCTGTGACTTTAAGTTGAAGTCAGTGCTCATTTACCATTCTACAAATCCTAGGGCCCTTAAGAACTATGCTAAATCTACTCTGCCTGTGCTCTATAAATGGAACTCCAAAGCTGGATGACAGTATATCTGCTTACAACATGGTTTAATGAATATTTTCAGCCCACTCTTGAGACCTGCTGCCCATGAAAAAAGATCCCTTTCAAAATGTTACTGTTCGTTGACAATGCACCCAGTCACCCAAGAGCTCTGACGGAGACATACATGATTCATGCTGTCTTTATGCCCGCTAGCACAACATCCATTCTGCAGCCCATGGATCAAGGAGTAACTTGATTTTTAAGTCTTATTATTTAAGAAATATACTCCATAAGGCTATTGCTGTCATAGATCCTGATTCCTCTGATGGATCTGGGCAAAGTAAATTGTAAACCTTCTGGAAGAGATTCACCATTCCAGATGCTATTGAGAACATGTGTGATTCCTGGAAAGAGGTCAAAATACCAACATTAACAAGAGTTTGGAAGAAGTTGACTTCAGCTCTCATGGATAACTTAGAGGGATTCAGTTCTTCAGTGGAGGAAGTAACTATAGATTTGGTAGAAATAGCAAGAGAACTAGAATTAGAAGTAGAGCCTGAAGATGTGATTTAATTGCTGTAATCTCATGATTAAATGACTGGATGGGTCACTTTTTATGGATGAGCAAAGAAAGTAGTTTCTTGAGATGGAATTTATTTTTGGTGAAGATCCTGTGAAGATTGTTGAAAAGACAACAAAGGGTTTAGAATACTATATATGCTTAGTCGAGAAAATAGTGGCAGAGTTTGAGAAGATTGACTCCAGTTTTGAAAGAAGTTCATCTGTGGAAAAATGCTGTCAAACAGCATTGTGTGTTACAGAGAGATCATTCATGAGAAGGAGAGTCAGTCAGTGCATCAGACTTCATTGCCTTATTTTAAGAAACTGTCATAGCCACCCCAACCTTTAATAACCACCACCCTGATCAATCAGCAGCTGTCAACAATGAGGCAAGACCCCTCCCCAACCAGGAAAAAGATTATGACTTGCTGAAGGCTCAGACAATGTTGAACATTTTTTAGCAAAAAGGTTTTTTTCTTTTTTTTTACTTAAAGTTTGTACACTTTTTAAACATAATGCTATTTCACACTTAATAGACTACAATAAGATGTAAATGTAACTTTTATATACACTGATAAACCAAAAAAAAAAAATGTGCTACTCAATTCATTGCAATATTTGTTTTATTCGAGTGGTCTGGAACTGAACTCAAAATTGCTCCCATAGTGGTTTCTTCATATTTTTCACTTTGCAGTTTTTTTTGTTTTAAGTGTGTCACCATACTTTGAATGTTATATAACTTTAGTAAATTATATACAATGGTAAGGAGAAGTTGTATTTTTCATCTTCACCTCTATTGTTTGCTTAATAGTACTTTTTAAGTTCTGATGTAACATCAGATTTCTCTGTTGTTAAAGTAGCCTTGATGTATGGATTTATATTAGAACAGACTTTGACCTTTTGAGTAAACATAAGGTCTAGTATAGAAAAGAAATATATTCAATTAAATGAAATATTTTAGAACATGTTTATATATTGATTTATTTTCTCTGTCAAATAAACTATGTTTCTTTATCCCATACTGATCTTTATTTTCTAAAAACACACTGCTTTGGCAAATTATTTCAACTATTTGAAAATGCTGAGCAAAATATGCAACATTTTTTTTTTAATTTAAATATAGTTGGTATTATATTATATTGGTTATGTTAGTTTCAGGTGAACAATATAGTGATTCAACATTTTTATACCTTACAATGAGGTCACCCCACAAATTCTAGTAATCCTCTGTCACCATGCAAACTTATTGTAGTATTATTGACTATATTCGCCTTCCCCTTTTCACCCATCCTCCACTCCCTCCTTTCTGATAAAGATTCCTTTGATTTCTGTTTCTATGATTCTGTTTTTGTTTTGTTTATTCATTTGTTTTGTTTTGTTTTAGATTTCACACATGTGAAACAATGTTGTATTTGTCTTTCTGTCTGACTTATTTCACTTAGCATAATACCTTCTAGATCCATCCATGTTGTTGCAAATGGCGAAATTTTATTATTTTTATTGCTGTGTAATATTCCATTAAATACATATGTGTGGGTATGGGTGTGTGTGTATATGTAACATCCTTATTCATTCATCTATTGTTGTACGCCTAGGTTGCTTCCAAATCTTAGCTATTGTAAATAATCCTACAGTGAACATAGGGGTGCATGTATCTTTTCTAATTAGTGTTCTCATTTTCTTTGGATAAATACCTTGAAGTAGAATTGCTGGGTAATATTATATATGTATTTTTAGTTTTTTTTTGAGGAATCTCCATATTGTTATCTTTTTTTTGTGGTATATTAAATGCATGTTAAATTACCTCTTTTTTTTCAGACACGTCTTCATATTTTCTGACTTTAGGGTAACACTTGGAACTAGTTTGTAAGTAGGTTCTATAGTACAAAAAGTTAATGTTCATATGCCAGAGAATTCTATGATTCTGAGTATAAGTATTTTAAACCAAATATTTTTTTTCCACCTGCCAAATAGGGTTGATTGTCATTTCAAGAGGGATAAAATAATCTTGTCTTTAACTTTTTCATAAATAAGGTGAGGAAATTAAACAATTATTTGCCAAAACCCCACGATGAGTTCTCATTCAATCCTGGGCTTAATTCAAGTTTTAATTTTCCTGGGCTAATGAAGTTTTCCTTCTAGTTGCTCTGTTAAGTGGTGACTGTGTGTTGCTAGTACTTGTGTTCTTTGGAAATGTCACACTGGAATCTGAGATCAATTGCCTTGGTAAATTTAAGATACTGACCTGGTAAACTTTCCAAAGTCCTTCCTTTGTAGGAAAAAAAAAAAAAAACATTATTAAGATATATAGGGTTTTCGTTTACATTCCACTTATTGAGAGCACATAAGTAGTGATTAGTAGATTTTAGATTACACACATTTACAATATGCGATGTTTAATAGATTTTTAGGAAGAAGGAGGAAAAACTAGTGCTGGGAAGATGCTGATGTACCCTTTAAAGATGGGTCCCTAGAAAATCATGGAAAGTATCTCCTCTGTTATTGACACAGGCAAGAGAGGGTGAGGACAAGAGGCATAAGAGGGATGTGTTTAGATAAAGAATTTAGATCTGTTGTCTACAGAGGAAATCGATGAGCCTGGGGGAAGGACTGCTTTGTTGTTTTTTTGTTTTGATTTTTCCAGCAGAGTGTGGCAGTAGACTTATTTCAATTAAAGAACCTTGTAGAGAAGACCTTTAGCTACCAGCTGCAATATTCATATCATAGTTAACAAAGAGAATAAGAGTCTTCAGAACTAAAGGCAACACCTAGTTTTACCACTTATTGATACCACCTAGATTTACTACTTAAAGAACATTTTTGCACGTTCCTCTTAGCATCTTTCTTCTGTGTTCAGATTTTGAGGGAAAGAAAAGATTGACAAACACATTACTTAGAGAATAGGAGTAAATTTGAAAGGGTTTATAAGGTCATAAGCACAGTTTTTATTTTTCCATAGTTTTCTACTTACGTTTCTCCAAGAATAAAAAGCAAACTTTAGAAATTATACTATATACTTCCATAAAAACACTTTAATATTATAGAGTTATGAGGTTCCAAAGATCTCTTATAATTTTTTAATATTTAACCAAAATGCTATGATTTATATATGTACCTATGTGTGCATGTGTATTTATCTAGTAATAAAGAATCTCCCTTATAATATAGATTATTCTTTTAGCCATTGAATAAAATTTAGATTCATGTAAATTTTACCTTCAACTTAAATGATAGTGTCAATGTAATGCATCTACTGGAACATACATAGGACTTGTTATTCTGTAATAAAAGCAAATAGTCCAGTATTAAATGAAAATTCTGTATAAAAGATATTAATAGTCCACAGAGAAGTTAAATTGAAATGCAAACCTAGGATAATTGTGTCATAATTACTTCCTTACAGTATAAAAGGTTTCTAATTTTGATGGAATTCATAAAAAAAACATTTTTGATAGTTTTCAGATTATTAACTCATTATCCTTCCATTTTGTTCTATTCATCCCTTTATTAGATCTATATTATCCTGGACTTTTATATCTTTTTACAGGTCTGACTGCCTAGTTCTTATCACTTTTCTGATTCTTTTCTGGCCCCTCCAGATTATTCATATACTTAAAGAATTAATCTGGTGCCTACAAAATAATGGATTTAGCATTTAATCGCTAGTCAGCAGATAGGCTATGATGGTACATGAGCCCTAACAAAGATAATCTTGCTATTATAATAATTATCAAATACAAATTATAGAAAGTATTCTTCTGTACAGCAATGCCTCTCAATTCTGTGAGTACGTCACAATCACCTAGAGAACCTTTTAAAGAACAGCAATATCCAGGGCCTCACTTGGATCGATCAGTTTAGAATATCTAGGAGTAGGATGTTGTCAGTGGCGCTTTTCTAACTCCCAAGGTCATTCTAAGTTGCACTCAGAGTTGAGAATTATTGCCTTAGAGCTATCAGGCAACTCCGTATGTCATATACAGGCAGTCCCCAAACCTGTACTGGGCTCTGTTCCCGAAAAACACTTGCAAACCATATTAATTCCAAAATGGCTTTCAGTGAAGTTTGTAAGAAGTCATAAGTTTATTTTACATCTCTGTAATCTGTAAAGCCAATTGCTAAATAAACAAGGCAATGTTAAGAAATTTGAACAAAAAGACATGCATAGTTAATGCATCCCCATGGACTTCACAACCTACTGTAGTCTAGTCCAGCGGTCCCCAATCCCCTGGCCATGGACCAGTACAGGTCCATGGCCTGTTAGGAACTGGGCTGCATAGCAGGAGGTGAGCGGCAGGCCAGCGAGGGAAGCTTCATCTGTATTTGCAGCCGCTCCCCAACACTAGCATCACCACCTCAGCTCCACCTCAGATCATCAAGCATTAGATTCTCAGAGGAGCACCGGTTCTTGGTGCCAAAAAAGTTGAGGACCACTGGTCTAATCTACATATATATGTATTCATATGAGACGTGAATATATCAGTGCAGCAATTGTTCTTTATGTTTAAAATTTTTTGTTAATCTGCTGTTTTGAAATGATCTACTTAGATAGCTCTTCTAAGATAATCATATTCTGAGGGGAAAAAAACTACATATTCATTGAATCCTATAAAGTTTATTCACACCACCAGTGAAATGATTTCTCACACCAACTACCCAGACATCGGCCAAACTTCACAAATTAAGGGCACAGTCTACCACAAACCCGCTCTTCCTATACCTGCAGCTGCAAAGTCAGTGGTCCCTAGGCTACCTCATTTCAAGCCAGCTAATTAGAAGTTCAGGGGTTCCTGCTATCCCCTAAGTTTTGATAATTTATAAGAATGTCTCAAGGAACTCAGGAAAGAGTTATGATTACAGTTTTATTATAGCAAAAGTACACAAATCAGAACTAGCCAAAGGAGGGTCACGTAGTGTGGGCTCTGGGAGGGTTCCTAAAATATGCTTCTGTTGGCTTCTTCTCATGGATTCAGGACACATCGTCCTGCCGACCCATCAGTGGGCAGAGTATTATGAACCAAGGAGGCTCACCCAAGCTTGGTGTCCAGAGGTTTCATTGAGTTTTCATTACATAGAAATGATTGACTGAATCATTGGCCACCAGGCCAAGATCTTGAGGTTGAACTCAATTTCTAGCCCCACTCCCTCCCCAAAATGTCAAGCTAATGGCATGTGTCTCAAAGCCTTAAATCACATGGTTGTTTTCTCTGGTATGACCAGTATCCATCCTGAGTCATCTCCTTAGTTGAAACTAAGGGGTCCGTGAGTCACCTAGTTAACATGAACTATCAGGACTCACCATGAATAACAAAGACACTTCTATCACTTGAGAAAGTTCATAAGTTTAGAGGCTACATCCCAGGCACAGAGAACAAAAGCCGTTTTTTGTTTTTTTGTTTTTTTTTTTTTTCTCCACAACCAGGAAGGGATACACTTAGATCACATCACTCTGGGAATCTGAGTATATAATATATAATTCCATACCCTTAGAATTTACTGAGATTAAACTATAATAAAAAAAGATTAAACTATAATAATAAAAAAGAACAAAAATAGAACATCCTCATAATTTATTTAAAATCCTAATAAGCTCTCCCCTCCTTCCTTTCCTCTTTCCCTTCCCAAAGAATTTGGGCCTAGAGGCATTGGCAGGGCCTGATATCGTAGGCACCCACATCGAGGTAGAGGAGAGCAGTGGTGAGCACAATGGGACTTTAGAGCCTTACCAGGGTGAGGAGGATGCCCACGCCTACAGTTAGGCACAGGGTGTTAGATTCCAAGCAGCATGAAGGAGGCGTCCTCCCAGGTTGCGGGGTGGCCCAGTACAGGCCGTTGTAGCTCCCGTAGGATGGCATCGGTGTACCCACTTCTGCCAGGATGTCAGAGCCCAAGCAAGGGAGGGGGACATCTGTGCTCAGGACCACCTGGCTTGGCGTGTCAGGGCCTTGGTGAGGTGATGGAAGCATTTTCACAGGAGTGTTGAGTAGGGGATATGATGAAAGATTTTTAAAATAAAAGTGAAAAAATCAAATAAGTAAATCTATTAAGAAAAAGAGAAGCTAAGAAGCTAAGTTAAAGAAGTCATATGGCAAAGAGGAAAAACTAGAATGAATCCTGAGATGTTAGGTTAGAATTGGAGATAGCAATGAGAACTCATGTTTTGTAATACAGATATAAAAAGAATATATTTTTGATATTCCTGCCAAAGAAGCATAACCTGAATCATATTAACATCAGAGAAATCCAAATTGACAAATGAGATAACTGGTCTATGACCTTCAGAAGAGTCAACATCATAAAAATCAAGGAAAGTATAATTCAGACTGAAAGAGGTAAAGAAACATGGCAGCTAAATGCAATGCATGGTTTTGAGACTAGATCACTTATCTATAAAGGATATTTTTGAGGACAGTTGGTGAAATTTAATGGGGTATGAAGTTTAAATGATGATAATGAATCAGTATTAGTGTCATGATTTTGATAGTTGTGTAGTGATTATAAAGAGAATGTCAATATTCAAGGCGATGGGACATCATGCCCAAAACTTATTATCAAATGGTTCAGGAAAAAAATATACCATTGTAAAGTACTTGCAACTATTCTGAAGTTTATTTCAAAATAATATAATGGAAAAAATGTCCATGAGGATATTAGTAATTATGTACTACATTTTTCATTTAGAAATGTTTACCCAACTCTCCCATCAAATCATTCCTGAGAAATTAATCAGAAATTAAGAAAACATTTTTTTTTCTCTTTGAAATTCCAAGATAAATGCTGGGCTAATTTGGTTTAACTTTTTTTTTTTTTTGGTATAACTTTCTTAAAAGGAGTTTTTTGTATAGTTTATCTCTTCACTCTTTTATCATGTCTTTGTTTTTATTGTGGTTTAACAAGAATCAAATGTATTGTTCTTATCTTTAGTTCAATATTCTTTCTGCTAAATAAGCTATAAAGGCATTTAACAATAAACATATTGTTGTTGTTTTTCCCTTTTTCCTTCTTCTCTTCCCCCCAGTGTCATATACATCATAGATATTGAATAAATGGCTATTGAGTTAAATAAATATACTGTCTTATCTTGAGGCAAAATCACATGAATATATGTACTTATGAATATATGTTCAAAACATGAGTTTTCAACACTAGTTATAGGTGGGGCTTTCTTTTGTGCATATTTTTTCCAACTTCATAAGGTATAAATGAGTTAGGCTAGGCAACGAAATAGTGGTCCAGTTTGGAAGATTGTCATTATAAAGGATAAACATGAAATGCACATAGAATGGACACATGTCCTTGATCCCTGGTTTTTACAGGGAACCCCAGAATTTGGTGGTTAACAGTAAGGAATATGCTAGGAGACA
This sequence comes from Pteropus vampyrus, assembly GCF_000151845.1. NCBI lineage: Eukaryota > Metazoa > Chordata > Mammalia > Chiroptera > Pteropodidae > Pteropus > Pteropus vampyrus. Next base: position 2,305,943 of record NW_011888834.1, on the reverse strand, counting down.
AGAGTAAAGAAACTGTAGTTGCTTTATTATTATTATTAATTATTATTGTTATTATTATTATTACTATTATTATCATCATCATCATCATCATTATTGTAAGAACACTTATCGTGAGACCTATCTTCTTAAATGTTTTAAGTGCATGATAAAGCATTGTTAACTATCGGCACTATATTGTACAGCAGATCATTTTGCAAAACAAATTCTATACCAGTTGAATAACAATTCTCTAACTTCTCTTCCCCTGGCCCCTGGCAACCACCATCTCACCTTCTGCATTTGTGTGTTTAACTGCTGTTCTGGGTGGAGCTGCATCAGTACTCCAGGATCCACACTCTGCCACCTAAAGCCATACTTTTTCTCAGGCTTGGGTCTCCCTGCTCTATATCAAGTATTGTGGCCTTTAGAAGCCTAGGCCACAACCTCCCATGTAAGTGATGAACCTTCGACTTAAGAAATAAAAGTACGGAATTTTTTTTTTTTTTCATGTAGTTCAGATAACATAGTTAATAGGAAGACTTGAAGATTTGGGAATGTGTGGAGGAGACACATGTAACAAAGGAACAAGCCACCAGTTATGACATTGTCATATAAGGAATAAATAAAAAGAAGAGCTTTCAGTACTGCATGTTTCTAGTCCTGTTAAAATTGGCTTCCTCAGAATCCATACCTTAATAAGTTTTTTTAGCTTGTTCAGAAATTTGCCTATGATTCTACAATTTTTGTTTTTCTTTTTTAAACTGCCTTACTGTTTGGTCAGGAACTTATCTGACAGGCAAGATGTTATAAGATATTTCAAGGGTATCTACTTATTTAAGGAAAAATAAAGTCCTCAATGACCTAAATTATATTTCATCAGTTTATATCTCCAATTTACTGTCTCCTTTTAAATTTCTACATGTATGTCCATTTTGATCATGTTAATCCCACTCATGTCCCCCATTTCCAAAACACACACACACGTGTGCACACACATGCACACTCACACAGGAATGATTGATGTTTATTACAGATTGCTAATAATAAAAAGACAGCAATCAAAGGAATAAAAAGATTACAATGAGAAAAAGGATGTAATAAAAATGAACATGAAAATTTTGAATTACCAAGTTTAAAACTTAGTGAATTTTCATTCACTAGCAGAAAGGTGAAATCCAAGATTCATTTTCTTAATCTTTCTAGACCAAATAAAACTGGATGTTTCATGTCCTTTAGGCTCCTTATTATGCCTTTCATTTTAGCAATAATTTATTCATGAGTCTTAGAGACTTTTTAGGCTTCATTTAAATGTATCATAATCTTGACAGTTTTTTCCTCTCTTCAGGCTCATCCTACTCCATTGTAATTTATTTAAGTATTTTAGTATTTTAGAGGATTGTGGATTAATGATGCATTTAAACTGCTTTAGAATGACCTTAGGCTAGGTAAATTACTGAAGTAGTGCCAGTCAGGGATATTTATTTTGATGGCAGTAAGCTTTTACTCTCTTGTTTAACCACATGGCACACAAAGTAACTGGCTGGCTAGTTTAAAATATATTCTATAAGAGTTACAAACAAATTTTATTAAGAAGGAAAAGCTGTTTACAATCTTGGCCTTATCATAGGCTATATCTAATTTTATTTTTTTTACTATGATTGACTGACTTTATCTTAACCATTAATGGTATGTTTGAAAAAATGTGTAACTAGAAGATCCTCAAACCTAGACTCCCTACTTAAGGGCTGTGTATCTCACAATTACACACACACACACAAACAAGTGTATTAAGGAAAACATGGGCACTTTTATCACTTGGAACCCAATATTTGGTGCTGGCACAGCCAGATCCGTAGCACTACACATTCAGTCTTGTGACTCTCACCATTCGAGCCTTAGTGAAAAGCTTCCCCACATCTGCCCCGTTTCCAACAAACAATCATGATGTCAAGGCAGGGACATCTGGTGGTTTGTGCTGCTGACTTTTGCAACAGACAATTGCTTAGAAGTGTGGAAAAACCTGTTGAATAGAAGAGCACTTATTTGAGAGAAAAAATAATGAATTAACCCCTTAAATATTTTCTGCGAATATTTTTTTTTCTCATGAATGAATCTTCTTATAAATGCAATAGAGTTTTGTGTGACTAAGTATAATTTTCCAGGGATGGTTAGCCAAGCATCTCTTTTCTTGTTTCTCATCATATTGGAATTCATATCCTAAAAAACTGTATATTTCTGAACTATCTCGAGTCCTTCTTTTATCATAACATTCCCCTTCCCCCGGCCCCATTTGCCCCAACTGGAAAAGTCTATATGCTCATGACTTAAAACAGAGCTACTGAGAAATAACTATCAGAACTTTTCTCAAGAAAATGCAAGAGCCCTTTCGTTCATAATCATGGCAACGTGTATCATGTTCTAGTGAAAACTTCCCTGCCAGAATGCTTGAAACTCTGTGGATTCTCTTTCAAGAATCTCCGCTACTTGTCCTCAGAGTGGCTTCAACCACCAACCTCCTGGATGATTTCTTCTCTGCTGAATCTTTGAAATTAATTTCTTTGCTGGCTGGCTCCCCTACCATATATCAGTTATAAAGAAAACGCTTTCCTTCTCCAGATCTTGTTCATTTTGATAGTCTGAACATATAAGAAAGTTAAAAACAATGAAACAGGATAAAGAATTAAGTGAAATTATTAATTATTGGTTGAAAAATGAGAAAAGAACATAAAATGAGATGATCAAAGTGAATATCATTCAGTTCAGTTTGTGTCAGTGACAAAAGTTATGTTGAACAATTAAATTTAATATATATATATGTGAAATACAGAAAACAAAGAAGTTGGAATTAACGACTGTTTTTATTGTTCTATAATAAGTATAGCTTGGCTTAAGTGAATCACTAATAGAACAACTTTCAATTCCATGTGTTAGTTTAAAAAATTACTAGACACCTTTGTGAAAATAGCACTAATATGTTGATAAAGAAAAATGTGTACAAGCCAGATTTTTAGCCCATTTCAGATATGTTCTTTGTTCCAATTGTGATGCACAGTGTGAATTTATTACTAGGAAATGCAGCTTCAACTATGTCTACAGCAGTGGCATTATTTGAAACAATTCAGATTTTACATACATTTTTTGATGTGCTCCAAGAATGCTACATCTTGATGAAGTGCATATTAAACTTGATTTAACAACTACTCTCAGACACATATTAGGACTAGTAACTATAAGCTATAAAGAATGAGTGATGATGTTCAGGGGCAGACACTAAATTAATTTTGAATTTCTGCTGGCCTAAGATATGTAATAGAATTGTAGCTTATTATTAATAATAGTAGCATAAAATCTCAAACTGATCTAAGATTGGCTAAAAAAGAATTAAAAACGTTAATATTTCTAAATGGTAAACAACAATGTAAAATACATTACAAAAGCGATATATCCCAATAAAATATTAATGGAATCAGTAAGAAAATAAAAATGAATATGACTACGAAGAAGATTCGCAGACAAATAATAAACATACTAATTTTTAGACTAATTTCTAATTAGGTCAAGCTATAGTCTTTTATTTTTTGCAGTTTTATTTTTGTTTGACAATCAGCAGTTAGTTCTCATCCACATTAACTGTTTATAGACTTTTGAAGGTGGTGACAGATATGTAGGGAACCAACACATAGAGCTTATTGGGCGAAGCATCATGCTCACTATGTTTTCTGACAAATGCACGTGGGCAGGGTGCAGGACATTTCTTATTCCTTTGGCCCAGACAGCTTTGTTGAGTCTGGGGCCAGCGTGCCCATCTGAGGTTCCCATTTCCTTCATAGCAAATCTCTGATCCCTTTTAGTGTCTAATGGGCAGCTCCGTGAAACCCACTCCAGGGACCTGCTGGTGAATGTTCCCAGTGCACTCTGCTCTGCACTCTGCGGTCACTACCTCATTGACGACAGTACGGCCCTTCTTCTCGCCACTCTTCTTTTTGAGAGCCGTTTTGCCAGGTCCCAAGACATAGTCTTGATTGAAGAGATATTTAAATCAACAGAACATACTACTGTTTTTTTTCAGTTTTCACCATAAAATTTCAGCTTTAAGGATTTTGATAGAAATTAGGAAATATTGTATGAAACCAGATATTCCTCTAAAGATGGTACAAATTATGATATAAGTAATAGTAAATTTATGAACAAATTAAAATATCTTATAATATTTTATGAAAAGTATTAGTTATACTATATATAATGATTAAGTTAGTGTGTAAAATTGATGGCTCATTTCTGAACATATCTATTTCTGTGCAAATTTTATTAATAATACCAGTAGCTACATCCCTAGCAGAGGCTTTCATAGTTTTTTCATAGTTCACTCAGATCTTGGAATTCTGTATTTGTAATCACTCATGAATAAACTTGGTATTTATTGTGGCATTGAGCTATTCAAGGAGGCAAGGCCCTGCCCATGGTGTACATGCATGAGTGTGTGTGTGTGTGTGTGCGCATGTGCTTATAGGTATGTGCAATATATGTTGCTGGAAGAGGATGAAGATATTGTGTATGAAAATTTGCTGAGTAAAACAAACAAACAGGAATCTAGATTTTTTTTTTTCTTTTTTAATTTACAGGACATGTTCTAAAGAAGATGCCTGGCAGTTATCAGAATACTTTTTCATCCTTTGAAAATCAACAGTAGAATTAGTTTTGATTTTCTATTAGTGATTAAAACAACAGTAGTTGATATTTATGGAGAAATTATACATCTAGGAGAAGTAGGAGACAGCTTTCTCTAAATTTCGTCTAGAATTTAATATTAAGAAATGCTAACTTCAAAATACATATAATAAAAACAAGCTTTGTATTTGTACAAACGCTCCTATACTAGCACATGTTCTTGTGCAATGAGGTGATGCAATTTCAGATATTCAGAAAATTAGGTAACTTTCTGTCCATTGGTAAGTATTGATGTTACCTCTTAAATTCTGGGGGTGGAATATCATCACTCTTTCTCTAACTCGTGTGTTGATTGAAATGGTCAGAGTCAGTCCTCAGCTTGGAGAATGAAGAACAGAAAATGTTCGCTTTACCCTCATCTTCATTTTTTGGTTAATGTTGCTACCCTTTGTCATTTATATCTGAGCTGTATGTCTTTCCTTGATAAACGAGATTCCCTTCATTGCCGCTTTTGTGTTCATGAATATGGGCACCAATATTATCTTCTTGGAAAACCTTGGCTGTTTTGACGCCTGCCCAGTTTCTGAATAGATAGAACTTTGCAGTATTTTGAATTTCATCTTCCCTTTTAAATTGTGAGTTTTTATGGTAGGCTTTGTTTTATGATATGGGGTTTGGAGGACCTTAATATTAATTAGGCTAATGTCTTGTGACAGTTTATTGGTATGATGAGTTATAGAAATGGAGCAGTAGATATCATTGAGAGCACTTTGCACTGTGGGTGCTAGGTATGGGGCTGTTATGACATAAGATTGGAGGAAGTACTGATTACTGTTTAGCAAAAAATGATGCCTTAAAAAGTGATATAACATTGAAAATTGTGCTCAGCAAAATAGGAAACACATAAATAAATGGCACCAGGAGGGTTGCTTTGTAAAGATAACAACCAATTTAGTCTGAAATGGTTGCTGTGGCACGGATTTTCTTTGGAGTTACTTGTTTTCAACTAATTGAGATCTCTGCAGTCTACTGCCTTTCTTTGCTCTATTTCAGTCAGCATGAAATTGTGCAACCTGCATATCTGCAAGTTTTCTTATCACCAAGCTGTAGACATCAATCTTCTATTCTCTATTCTGTGAATAATAGTTGATGACCTTCAGTATCCACAAGTTGAAATTACTTACCCACATACCTATTCAGTCACTAACTGGTTCATGTATTAATGAATTCATTCACCTAGCAATAATTATTAAATAAAATGGAGGCATTTTGATATACTTCTATTTATATAGGGAACTGATGTTTCTTAATTGTTTGCGTTTTTCCATCCAAATTATCCTGTTTGGCTAATTTGCATCTAGAAGACAAAATGTTAATCTCTCTGTTTTGAGAGAAAATCTGATAGAGACAAACTGATGACTTCTAGATTAAAATGTTATTATAAGAATATGATGACTATGATTGATTCCGTTATGCATTTTATGTAAATGCCTACAGCACCTGATATTACCAGGTTCTCTCCCATCCAAGTACTAATCAGGCCCGACCCTGCTTAGCTTCTGAAATCAGTCGAGATTGGGCACGTTCAGAGTGGCATGGCTATAGACTATGATTGATTCCGGATCGGGATTCTGGACCAGAAGAAAAAATTAAAATGTTGTTAAGGATATTTAACTATGGACTTATTTAGATAATATTTTCATGTCTATTTTAATGTCAATGTTAAATTCAAAATTGAGACTTCCTTTTCCATGTCATCATGCTGGTATTGGGAAGTGGCTGCCCTGACTAGCGATTCATTTATCAACTCTCTCAAATTTACAGGTGATCATGAGCTGGTTCTTACTAGTGGAATGTGAGCACAAGTCCCAAATATAATTCCTGACCATAGGTTTTAGGACGTAGATGTGCTCTCTGAAATCTCTTTTCCTCTTCAGCCAGTGGGATAGAGAGGACCACAAGGTCCTAAGGAATGGTAGTACCACTAGATGGAAAGGCCCAAGTCTGAATTCTTGTAAAAAGGAAATCCACCCATCAAGCAGAACACCTCCTTTGAACTGTTATGTTAATGAGACTTGTATCCATTTAAACAACTAGCATGTGAGGTTTATTTGTGACACCAACTCTTAATAGCCTCATTAATGTAGGCTATTAATTCATCCGCAATAAATTGTGGACACAGTACCATAGCTGCTCAATAGTAGTGATATTCTTTTGCCTAATATTTTACAGGAGTCCACTGTCATTGTCTGGTAATGTTTCAGTACACTTTCTGTTCTCCTTTCTTTACTTTCCAATACACTCTTTGATATTCTTCATAATGCATTTCCTATTTGTTTTATGATAAATTTAATGTTCTTAAATCTCTTAATTATTTGTTATTTATTCTTTGATTATTTCCTGATATTTTCCATTATTTCAGTGCAGCTTGACCTTCAATATTATAGTTGATCTTCATTATTCATGGATTTCATATTTGAGGATTCGCCTACTCACCTAAATTTATTTGTAAAATCTCAAAATCAATACTTCTGAGGCTTTCAGAGTCATTTTCAGACATGTGCAAAGTGGAGAGAACTTTGATTTATGTGATTCACATGTTCCCAGCTGAAGTGGAGCAAGGTGACACTCTTATTTTCTTCTTTCAGCTTCTATAGAGATGACCAAAGGTGGAGGCAGTAGGGGCAGTGTAGTGCAGGGCAAAATCTCCTGCTCTGAGGCCAAGCGGTTTGAAGCTCCATGCTAGTGCCTTTTAGTGGAGTGGCCTCAGACAGGTCACTTAACTTTTCTGCCCCTAGGAGCAATGGTTCAGTGCTGCTAATTCAGCATTCACAGGAACTTTTTAGAATATAACTTCATCAAATGAGAATTGACAGTGTATCATGTTTTCCTTAGTTTCTGTTGGCGTGTGTGTTGATTTGTTCTTTGGATTACTATAACTAAAAATTGAAATTGAAACAGTAATTAGTTAGTAATTTTAATAGTTATTGATCTTATGTTGGATTAATAATGTGAATATTATAATTTATCAGATAAAATGTAACCTTCAAAATGTGTGTGTGTGTGTGTGGTGCTTTCTGTGTTCCTTCTTCACCTGGCTAGTTTCTACTTATTCTTCGGGGACTGGCTCAGGCTCCATCCTTGGCAGGACAGCCTCCACCGAGCTCTTGTCATGGCACATATTACATAAACATTAAAGCGTCCACTGATCGACTGCAATCTTACTGATGTTAGGGCTGCGCTTCTTATTTCCTGGCTCCTGGCATGATTCCTGGCACATAGAAGTTCAATACCAATCTCAAATCAGGATGTTAAGAAATAATTTCAAATCTTTTTGGTAAAGAGATGAATGGTGAAGAATTGCTTCAAAGCTTATTACTTTCATCAAGCAGTGGTGAGTGCTTTTCAGTAAGCGAGATTTTCATAAGCAGTTTTATAGCTCCAGGCATACGCCTAGGTTTAAAGACTGAGTGTGGATGACTCAGAACAAATCCATAATTTGTTTTCAAAAATTAACTTAGATGTACTTAATCAAGAGTCATTAAAGACATCTTTGTACTTCAAGAATCACTATTTTTCTTTCTGAATTTAGTTTCTCACCATTCTAGTGTCGGATCTCTAGGAAAAATTTGTGACAGTAAAAAAAAAAATCTCATTTAAAAAAAACCTTTCTTGTTATTTCAATGATATGGTGGGGGAGATAAATGATATTGCACTCACATAAAACATTAAAAAAACCATAAATGCTCAGTAGAATGTCAGTTGGTTTTAATAAACCAAGATATGATGTACATTGAATATGTGAGTAAATTTGGATGCTCAATACAGCATTAATTAATTAATTAGTTAATTAATTAAGTACACTCACCAACAAAACTGTTTTGGGAATGCAATGATGTTTTTATTTGTGATTTAGTGTTAAGATGACTTAGTTTTATTTTCTAAATAAAATCAAATTTTGGGGTGATAAAATGAGAATAATACCAAAAGATGTGGGAAAATTTGCTGTGTGTCTAACTGTCTATGAGAGAAAAAGAAATAGATAAAATGGGGAACGTTGTTTGTTATTTACATAGAGCCTGAGAGTAAAGATACTGGGGATGATCCCTTGTTCTTTCACAGGGAGGGTAAATGTTTTCCATCTGCATGGCATTCCAATTTCATCTTTAAACCATTTTAAGCCATATACATTTAAAATAGAGGCAGAGAAAATCTTGCAAACCATTCTTGAGAAAATTGTAAATATCATGAAATGTCACCAAAACATAATTTTACATATATAAATTTAATTCAAAATAGGTAAACTTATATTGAGAGAGTGAAAATAATAATTATGTTTGTCACTTCTGCTGAGTGCCAGAAACCATTTTGGAAGTTATTCATGGGTTAGTTCTAAGTTTCTTAGTGACCCTGTTAGGGAGTATTCTCAAACAGTGCAATGCTGGTGAATGCATATATCACAGAACTTTAATTTCACATTTCTATGTTTGTGAGCAGTATTAGCCTTTTAATACAGGTACAAGGCATTTCTGGTAGTGTATAATTCGTATGGTTTGCCTGAAAATTGAAGTAAAAGATGAAAACAAACTTGAATGTAAAAGTAAGAGCATTTTTATTTATTCATTCTTTCTCTTTGATCCTCAAGGTAATAAGTATTTTAAATTATAGAACTAAGTTCATACTCTACTTCACTTTTCTGTCTCATTTTTAGCTGCCTACAAACTTCGCTCATCACTGGCTGCCGGCTTGGATTTGTTGTCATCCCTTATTGTTCTATATTTTGGCAAAATCAGTCAAAAGACTATCATCCTAGCAGAAAGATGTGACCAACTGCTTTAAAAATAAATGATATCAGGACTGAATCAAGCAAAAAGGTTTATTAAAACTCTGTAGAAGACCTGCCATCAGTCTCTCCATATTGCTTTTGACAATGCCTGAGAGATAGGTGTATATTGCGTTTGTTTTTAGAGCCAACCAATCTCTTTTAACTTAGACGGCAGGATGAAAAGAAGCAATAACACTTTCAGAGAGCTCAGAAGTTTAGTGTGAGTGAGCTGAATTATTACTTTCTAATAGAAGCTGCTGTCCTATTCTTTATTTTGGACAGATTTCTTCAGAATTAGCATAGGGAAAAATAACTATTCGTTTTGGGCCTATTGATGCATCGGCTCTTTTAATTAATGATATATGTGGACTTTTTAAGGATCAAAAAGGCCATTTTAATTTAATTTTTTGAAAAAGAAATTGATCAAGACCATCGTTTTGCTTTCTGTATTAATAGATATTTCTAAAGAGCTTAAAATGTCAAGCCATCTTCTTCAAAGTTGAAAATTTAGAGTGTTTAATCTTGACTGTATTTCATTTGGATTCATTTGAAAGTATATTGGGGGGAAACAAGGTAAGCAGAGGATTTCACTCAGCAGTTTTTGTTTCGCTTTTCAAAGTAAGTTAGTGTTGACAAGCAAAATTAGAATATGGTATTGATTATTTTCCAGTGACTAGACACACACTGAATATTGGAATTAAATGCATACAGAATTAGAGTGTCGCAAGTTACATTTCATTGATAAAAAAACATCTGTTTCTCTTTCAGTTGTCTACTCTGCACCACTTTGACTAGTCTCATTTTATCACTATGATCTGCATTCTATTGACGGATACTTGGTTCTTATTCAAAACAGCTGATGCCCCTCATTTGCATATATAATTGGCAGCTATTCTGGACCTGATGCCATGGTGACAAAGTGAGAAGTTGGCTGGGAGGAGTGGTGTCCCTGGTAGTCAGGTGTGTGTTGCTTAAAGAAAGTTGAAAACTAAATATTCAAATGTAGGAAATAGGAAAACTATGGGATGCACACTAAGGTGTAAAATACCATTTGTTGTTCAAGGCATTAATGAAATAAATCTAGGCCCAAAATGGAGCCACTCCTGCCTGGGATGCCAGGTTGCAATCCAAACCTTAGATAACGTTCACATCCTTGCAGATGCTCCTGCTAACCAGAAACAGTATTTCCAGGCAGCCAGTGCCCAAATACCAAGCTAACTATGGGTCTGTTTTTATTTCACTGCTCCTTATTAATTTTCTGCTTTTCTCTTCCTCCTTCCTTATTCTTTGTTCTATGAGAGCTTCCTGACTTTTGGCGCATTTTGCAGTTCTCTGACCTTTGGGAATGGAGAATGCCCACTTCATGAAGTGTTTAATAAAGTTTGTTTGTATCACCTCTTAAAAAATAAACTGAGGCATATTAAAAATTTTAAGTTTTTCTGGACAAAAATCAATTCAAGTCAAGCAACATCCATTCTAGCAGATAGAAGGGACCTCCAAAGAGCTGTACAAAATGACAGACTTTTATAGGTAGAAGGGAGCAGGAACAGGGAAGTTATTTACACTAGGCAAAATGCATATTGGTTATTGCAAGGTTACTTTCCTTTAGAGAGTGGCGAGGGTCTATCAGGCAGATTAGTTTACTCACACTAATCAGACAATTTCTAATTGACTGTTTTATGATTACATTTCTGGAAGAACTGGAACCCTTAAGTCTCAGGTTGGTGACGTGGAACTTAATATAAATGACTCCGTTTTGAGCCTGTCATCTTGTTTTTAACATACCTAACTTGTCTTCGATCATTTTTAACAGCATTTATCATTGATTTAATTGAGACAGCAGATTTCTTAATTTGCAAAATGTATAAACTTTTAAGAAAAGAGAATTTTGTAGAGAAAGTAACAAAATCAATCTTTTTATACTGTAGCTCCACAAAAATCAATCTTTTTATACTGTAGCTCCACAATACAACACATGTATTGTGATTTGGGGAAGTATTGCTAGCTATGAATTACATGTTAATATTATATTAGTGTCCATATCATCTGGTTATTAATGTGAATAGAGAAAACAGTACATTATCTCCTGGAACATACCATTATTTTCTTAACAGTTTATGAACTTCATAGTCATCTAAGGAAAAACTTACACTTTCAAGAAACTTCCCTAGGAAATCTAGGAGGTTCAAATATATTCTTTTCTGTCTCTCTTTAATACCTTTTCTCTCAAAAATATTACATTAGTTTCTTAAGGTAGCTAGAATGGCAAAGGTACCTCATTTATTAAAATACAAAAACAGTTTTGTTTAAAACTCACGTAAATATTTACCTGCTGGTACGTTTGTCCTCAGCCCTTCCCTCTCATTCTTCCCCCTCTCACTCTCCGTTTTATGTCTGCTTCCCTGCTTTTACCATCCTTCTTGCCTTTTTTTTTTTTTTTTACCATTTTCTTTTTCTTTCTTATCTTTTCTTTCTGTATCTTTCCTGCCACTTCCTTATTTTTCTTCCTTTTTGCTTTGTATTTCTTACTTACTTCCTTTCCTTATTTTTTATTATTTCCAGTTCTTATCTTTTATTTCTTCTCTTCACTTTCCATCTGTCTTTCCTTTCTTTTTTATTTTCATTTATTTCTACTATGTGTTTTCTTTTGATTTTTCTTTAGCAGCCCATTTTGTCTCTTTTCTTTCTTATCATTTTTCCTGTATACGTGGAGTTTATACACGAAGCACTGGAAATATAGAAAAGGTAAGATAGTTCCTGCCTTTAAAGGAATTTTTAAGAAAATGGAGGACAAAGCTACAAATAATTATTCAATGCAAAAAAAAATCAAGTACTTTTTGAAGGGCTCCTTGAGGACAGATATTGGGTTTTATTCATCTCTATAACCTTGCTGTCTGCAATGCCCAACACGATGCTGTAGGCACTGTTCTCGCCCTCCTGTGGCTAGTCCACTGCCCATGTCCACTCCCCTTGGATGAGTGTTGCCTGCCTCATTCTCAGGAAGACTGTCTTGGGCCAAATGCTGGTGGCTATACTCTCCAAATAATGTTCTCAAGGGGATTCCAGAGTCGAAGTTTAGGTAAGAGGTTGTGTGTTGAACAGGAGAAATGCCTCTATCAATTTCAGTTGTCAATTTCCATGTATCAGCTTTCACAAATTAACTTAATCATAAGGATCTGCTATTTGTTTATGGACTCTTGGCACTGTGCTCTTTCTTCGTACATGGGTATTAGATGTAAGCTGTCGATACAGAAAGTGAATGACATTTGACTGAGACATCCAGCTTTCTGTGGGATCAGACTTAAGCTGTCCTCCAACTGAGACCCCATCCTTGCTTTGCTTCTTCCCCTGCCCTATCTTGCTCTCCTCATTCCTTTCCTTATGAGGACTGCCCCCCACACTCCAGCCTCTGCTTCCAGCTCAGATTCTCCTTCTGGAGTACCCCTCCAAAGGCACACCACATTCGTCACCTGTGATGTGTTGAATAAATGAATTAAACATGATACAAAAGAAGATTGGTAAGAGAAAGCCTCAGAGGGGTCTTTGAACTGGGTGTGATTTTTCCCCAGTAAAGCTATTTCAGGAAGTCTACATTTTCAACTTTTTTTTTTTAAAGCATTAATATAATTTAAATGTTTTAGCAGTTTTGAGTGAAAAATTGCGTGGAAAGTACAGTGAGTTCCTATTTCTCTACTACTTCTTTTCCCCCCAAGTTTCTCTTATTATTAGCATCTTGCATTAGTGTTGTACATTAGTTACTACTAATGAGCCAATATTGATACAGTATTATTAACTAAACTCTACTTTTCATTAAGTATCACTCTTTTGTTGTACATTCTATGGGTTTTGATAAATGCATAATAAAACACATCTACCTATACTGAATCATACAGAATTATTTCACTATCCTAAAAATCAACTATGCTCCATTTATTCATCCTTTCTTCCTTCCTCTCTGACCCCAGGCAACTACTGATCTTCATGCTGTCTCCATAGTTCTTTTCCAGAATTTATACTGCAATGTATGTTGCATTTTCAAATTGGCTTCTTTCATTTAGCGGTATGAGTCTAAGGTTCCTCCATGTCTTATTGTGACTTGATAACGCATTTCTTTTTGTTGCTGAATAACAATCCACTTAATAGACATATCACAGTTTTTTATCCATTCATATACTGAAAGACATCTTGGTTGCTTCCAGGTTTTGGCAATTATGAATAAAGCTGCTATAAATATTCTTGTCCCGATTTTTGTGTGGATGTAAATGTTCAACTCATTTGGTAAATATCGAGGAGTCTGATTGCTGGATCATAACATAAGTATATGTGTAATTTTTTAGGAAACTTCCAAACTGTCTTCCAGAGTGTACCATTCTGTATTTCTCACAAGCAATGAATGAGAATTCCTGTTGCTCCACATCTTTGCCAGCATTTGTTGTTGTCAGTGTTTTGAATTTTAGCCATTCTAATAGATGTGTAGTGGTATCTTGTTTTAATTTTCAATTCGCTGATGACATATGATGTTGAGCATCTTTTCACATATTTTTGCAATCTGTAAATGTTTTTCAGTGAGATTTCTGTTCAGATCTTTTGTCCATATTTTAATCAAGTTGTTTTCTTGTATTTGAGTTTTCAATGTACTTTAAATATTTTAGATACTAGCGCCTTACCAGATATGTGTTTTGCAAATATTTTATCCCCGTCTCTGGCTTCTCTTTTTATTCTCTTTATAGTGTCTTTCACAGAGAAGTAGTTTTTATTTTAATGACATCCAAGTTATGAACTTTGTCTTTCATGGATCATGCTTTTGGTGTTGTATCTAGAAAGTCATTACCAAACTCAAAGTTACCTAAATTCTCTCTTATGTTATTTATAGGAGATTTATTGTTTCACATTTTACATTTAGGTCTATAATCCATTTTAAGATAATGTTTGTGAAAGGTATAAAGTGTGCATCTAGACTCTTTTTTTTTTTTTGCACTAAGATTTTCCTTTGTTCAAGCACTATTTGTTAAAAGGTATCCTTATTTTTTCTCTATTGGATTACCTTTCCTTCTTTGTCAGAGATCACTTGACTGTATTTGTGTGGGTGTATTTCTAGAATTTGTCTTCCGTTCTATTAATGGATTTGTCTATTCTTCTGTTAATACACATTATCTTGATTACTATAATTTTATAGCAAGTCTTTGAGTTTGTTAGTATTAGCCCTCTGATTTGTTCTTCTTCTTCAATGTTGACTTTTTTTCTGATAAATATTTGAGTGCCCAGTATATATTCTTCTAGGGTTACAGCAGAGATTAGAATGGATAAAAATCCTGAAATCATAGAATTTTATCTTCTAATGAGTATTCTATATGTACATAAACACATAGACCCTTGGTGTTTAATTAATAAATACGTGCATGAAAATAAATAAGTAGAAACATATTGCATATTATAAAGCTCCTGGTTGAATGTTAGTGTATAATAAAATATGCATGTACATATAGGCATGTGTATATGAAAGTGGAAAATCTTAAGTTTTATGACTGTAAGCAGCAAAAGATATTTTACTAAACCCCAATTTTATAAGGAACACTAATATCTTTTTTTTTTCCAATTGTAGTCCTTGATTTCTCAGTATTTTATTCAAAAAGAATGTTGAGACACATAAGTGTGAGATATTATTCAGAAAAATGTTCACTGTAGAATGAATGATTAGAAGAGATTTTTATAGAGCAAAATAGTGGGAAGGTCATTCATAAGAATGTAGGGTAAGAGCAAATGTTCAGATGTGATGGCAGTAGTCTTAACAGAGAGAAGCTTGGCCTTAAGTCACAGGAAATCCATACGGAGTGGGCCGATAGGACTCGACAACAGGCAGAGAGACATTTTGATGATGTTAAGATTTAACATAGAGAAAGCTGGTGTTGGGCTAATTAATACACTGGCGAGTCCTAGAGCATAAATGTCATCAAAATGAGAGAAGAATGAAATTATTAATGATACGATTATAGGGTTAAAGGTAAATTTGTCTTTTTTTGTGAGGCTGTTATTTTGGAAGTTGATGATAAGGCAGTTTTGTTCATTTGGTAATCTAAGGTTACAGTACATTGCAAATGAGGTACTATATAGTTACCGTATTTAATTTGATGAAGCAGAGGAAATACATATATTTTTGGAAGAGAATGGGAGCAATAGGGAACCCCAATTACATTGCATCATATCAGAAATTAGTGGACTACACCTGTGTCTCATCGATTCAGAGCTCAGGTTAATGCCTTCAGCTGCCAATAACAATCATTGAAATACAGCTATGCATAGATCAATTATATAAACTGAGAAAAGTGGAAAATACAGTCATGTTTATGGCATTCCTATGTCCTCTTTCAACTACTAGAAATACTGCAGTTTTTGTTTGTTTGTTTGTTTTCTGTTAGTGTTCAATTCTAGGCATGAGAAAGCAATACACATAAAATATTAAAGATATATATTTCTCCCAAATTATGCATTGCAAAAACTTATGTAAATGTAGACTAAATTTTATGACCATTTTAAAGTATAGATGATTATCATCACAAAAATAAAATATTTTATTGTTATCAATTATTAGTTTTCATATAATGTTAAATCTAGAAACCACTAACAAAGGAGTTTTGAATAATTTATCTATTGACTGTTGAATTTATTTTTGAAGTAGAAAATTCCAAAAATACTGGGGTTCTCAGGAAAAAGAAGAAATAGGGGAAAAATTACTGGGTGCTTTTTAGATCACAAGCTCTATGATTATTCTTATTACATAATTTTATGATTAATCCTACACAGCTATCCTATGAAGTATGTGTTAATATACACATTTTTTTTTCAGGTAAGAAATTTGAGACCTATAGAATTAAAAAGAAAATTGCTCAAGGACTCTTAGCAACTTAAAACTAGTTTTATGCACAATTTGCTGCCTAAAAAAGTACCCATTATTTACTTTAAAATTAAAACTTTTTTATTTTTTTATATTTTGTACACACAAATTTAATATATATAATATAATACAGAATAAAGAATAAAAAGAAAAACAAGAACCCATGTACTCTTTTTTTAATATGACTTCTTTCACAATTCCCAAACATAAACATAATTTTCATCTCAAGTTTCTTAAACTTGGGAATATGCAACTCTTTTGAGAAGCATAAATTAAATTTTTACAGATTCTAAATAGTGACTGAAATTAATAATATCATACTATTTACATATAAAACTCAGTATAAACTCTACACTTCTTTTACACAACTATAAAATCAAACGAATATATAAAGTTAATACCAAGTAATATCAATAACATTCAAATTAAAATAAACATTTAGTGTTAAGAATAAAACCAAAATGTGTAGAAATTACATCTTCACTTATAAAGTGAAATATATATTACCTGTAAGCTTTAAAATTTTTCCATGTAAACACTAAGGTTTTGTAATTTGTTTTTACTCAAGAACCTTCATTTTTAGAGTAATCCCATTATCAAACGGTCATCAGCACAGGGCTGATGTATCTTTCCATGCCCTACTTTTCTTTTCTTTTCTTATAGTATAGGATTACAAGAGTGCTAATAGCTTCAACAGGTGATAGCATAGGTGCAAACATGCCCTCACAACCTGGGGTGGTATGGTGGTCATCTAAGTAGTCTATAATATGCTTATATCATTATTTGTATTATAATGTAAATGAAAAAAGAATATTTAAATAATCTACAGTAACAATTTTCACCACTTATTGGGCCCATAGGATGTGTCAAGCTCTATTGAAACAGTACCATATTTTTTCCTCAACAAAAACAATATTAAACCCATTTACGGATGAGGATGAGAGTCAGACAGCTAATTAACTCCCCTACACCACATGGCTAGTAAGTACCAGAGCTGGTGTTCGAACAAAGTCCTGATTTTATGTCCTGTGATTTCCACTATTCTATCTATCAAACACTTGAGAAAATTAGGCTTTTGTAGTGTACAGGAGAAATGTCCTGTAGAAAAATAGGAACCTGTAGAAAAATAGGAACTGGAGTCAAGGACTGAAGTATGTCATCACTGCTTTGGATTAAGCCCCCCTGTCACCTGCCTTTAATCATTATTCCTCTAGACTTTGTATAATCATTGTACCAAGGAGAAAATGGCAACCAAAAATTAAAGGCTTTACTTTAAAATTTCTTAGTCCTTTTACTGCCTCTCACATGCTTAATAGTTTTTAATGTATACTGAACATTAAGGACAACATGTAGCAAGTATTTATTGTAAAATTTAATGCTGAGTTTTTTTCTGCCAATCAGATAAATTATGGGTAGATACTGTTGTTACTCTGATGCTTGGTCTTACCATCATTCGGATGGATCTATTTTGATTTTGCTCTTTGTTCTAGGATGCGGTCCTTAATTTAGGATATAGTCTTTCTCACATAGTGGGAACATTTCTGTCATTTCGGGTGAGTGTCTGATGTGACCCATTGAGGTCTATCCAATCTACTGAGCTGGGTCTTCAGTGTCCTTCACTGATAAAACCTCTGGTGCCTCTTCTATTGAGCTTCCAGCTTGTAGCCATAATTCTATATTAGACTTCACATAGTATCATTCTGAACATATTCAGTTAATTTCTCCTTGAAGACTTATGGGCAACCCTTCTCTCCAATATCCTATTCTACAAATTCCATTCATTTTTCAAATTCCAGACTAAGCCCCATCAGCTCTGTGATGTTGAGCTCCCATTTTCTGGAGAGTGCCCCCAGATAGGAAGCCAGGATAAAGGCAGGATTTATCTCCTCAGTTTTCCTTCCTCAAGGATCACAAAGTGACATTGCTTCTTGTTCATATAATTTGGCCACAGTTTTACCATCAGTTACTCTTGGAAGGCCAGTCTAGTAACAGTTATTCTGCCAGTGCTAGAATTAGAAATCTAATAAAATAATGTAATTGACATTTGTAACCTTTCACAATTAGACATCAGTTTGCTTTCCTGATATTTACACATTTACTCCATTCATATAAACCCAGTGCGTTTTCCATTTCTTGAACACTTTTGAAACTCTGTATATTTAAGCATATCCTTCTCTTTCTATGGATTCTTTTTTTACCTCTCTTCTATTAGTGTAGTCTTATTTAGTTTCTGAGACCAAAGTAAAGCATTTATGGTATTTTTTGTATAATTTAAAAAATAGGGTGTATTATTGCCTGACGCTACTACTTAACCATTAGCATTGTTAGTAGTGGCCACTAACTACTGTGAACGCTTAGTATAATCAACTTTATTAAAAGCTTTGTTTGCATTATTCCATGCATTTCTTCCAGTGGCCTTATGTGGCAAGTGCTATATTCTCTATTATAGATCTGAGACATACTAAGTAAGCAATAGGTAAAGAAACTTGTTAATAAGTAACTTGACAGCCCGTCAGTGGTAGAACCACCATTTCAATCTGCAGTTTTCCATTGCAGTTGACTAATGCAATACTATGGTGATTTATGTAGCAGTCAGAGGTCTACAGAAACAAATTAGAATTTTATTTGAGAGGTAGTTTTTGAAATGTCATGTTCCATTATTGGCATATTCATTTATGTGAAATTATTGAAGAGCATAGAATGAAGGTGACTTTTCTTTGAGCTTAATTTCTCACTCTTTAGGGAAAAGCATTACCACACTATTGATTTCTGATAGGATTTTACAGATGCTTAGAAAAACAAATTTTCACGGGAAATAAACATCTGATTAATTATTTATTAATAAAATATATCCAAAGTCTGAAATATTTCAAAAACAATTTAATTTATTTAAATGCATAATGTATAAAATGTATTTTTTTTAGAATTTGGAAAGTATATTTAATTATATATTTGAGAATACAAGTAAGCAGAAATTAACATTTTACATAAGAAGAAATGAGATTAATACACCAAACCAAGGATTTCTGAAAGCAAGTGACTTAATAAATTGAGATCATGGTTTACTAAAAGAATTTATAAGGAATTTCACATTCTATGTAATAATGAAATTTCAAATATTTTGATTTTGGGAAGTAATACGAATTTTTTTCTTCTTAAATATTTTATTAAGTTATATTTTATCAGTGGTATGAATCAAGTCAAGTAACCAAATATGATAGATAACCTAAAAGGTC
>NW_011888834.1:2283811-2286293 GCF_000151845.1 Pteropus vampyrus | reverse complement strand
CCACAGTTTTACCATCAGTTACTCTTGGAAGGCCAGTCTAGTAACAGTTATTCTGCCAGTGCTAGAATTAGAAATCTAATAAAATAATGTAATTGACATTTGTAACCTTTCACAATTAGACATCAGTTTGCTTTCCTGATATTTACACATTTACTCCATTCATATAAACCCAGTGCGTTTTCCATTTCTTGAACACTTTTGAAACTCTGTATATTTAAGCATATCCTTCTCTTTCTATGGATTCTTTTTTTACCTCTCTTCTATTAGTGTAGTCTTATTTAGTTTCTGAGACCAAAGTAAAGCATTTATGGTATTTTTTGTATAATTTAAAAAATAGGGTGTATTATTGCCTGACACTACTACTTAACCATTAGCATTGTTAGTAGTGGCCACTAACTACTGTGAACGCTTAGTATAATCAACTTTATTAAAAGCTTTGTTTGCATTATTCCATGCATTTCTTCCAGTGGCCTTATGTGGCAAGTGCTATATTCTCTATTATAGATCTGAGACATACTAAGTAAGCAATAGGTAAAGAAACTTGTTAATAAGTAACTTGACAGCCCGTCAGTGGTAGAACCACCATTTCAATCTGCAGTTTTCCATTGCAGTTGACTAATGCAATACTATGGTGATTTATGTAGCAGTCAGAGGTCTACAGAAACAAATTAGAATTTTATTTGAGAGGTAGTTTTTGAAATGTCATGTTCCATTATTGGCATATTCATTTATGTGAAATTATTGAAGAGCATAGAATGAAGGTGACTTTTCTTTGAGCTTAATTTCTCACTCTTTAGGGAAAAGCATTACCACACTATTGATTTCTGATAGGATTTTACAGATGCTTAGAAAAACAAATTTTCACGGGAAATAAACATCTGATTAATTATTTATTAATAAAATATATCCAAAGTCTGAAATATTTCAAAAACAATTTAATTTATTTAAATGCATAATGTATAAAATGTATTTTTTTTAGAATTTGGAAAGTATATTTAATTATATATTTGAGAATACAAGTAAGCAGAAATTAACATTTTACATAAGAAGAAATGAGATTAATACACCAAACCAAGGATTTCTGAAAGCAAGTGACTTAATAAATTGAGATCATGGTTTACTAAAAGGATTTATAAGGAATTTCACATTCTATGTAATAATGAAATTTCAAATATTTTGATTTTGGGAAGTAATACGAATTTTTTTCTTCTTAAATATTTTATTAAGTTATATTTTATCAGTGGTATGAATCAAGTCAAGTAACCAAATATGATAGATAACCTAAAAGGTCTTAAATATGTGAGTACCATTTGCTTCTATTAATCCAAAAATTATTGGAGTTTTTTTAGGGCCAGTATATGTGGGTTTTAAATTAAAATCTATTGATTCTAAGTGAACATTTTAAAGTAAGTGATACTGTCAAAAAATTCATATTGTAAACAGCAGAAATATATATTACAATAAAAATATGCAGTAATGTGTCATCTGAAAGAACAGATCATTTATTTTAAAAACTTTTAAAGAATTTTGTAACTAGGAAAGCTAGGTATCTAGTTTACTTGAAAGTATCTACCACTGGATTATAGATTTAGTTCAAGGCAGACTTGAAGTTCATTGGAACTCCAATCACTTGAAAATTGAGTGAACTATCATCCCTATAAGGGTTATAAGGCACTACTGTTAAATATCTCGATGAATATGGAGCATTCCATTTTACTTAGCCTGACTGCAGAACAGCTAATCAATAAGAATATATTTTTGTGATCAATGTCAACTACCAATTTGAAATTTATCGTAGGCCTCTGTGTTCAACTTTAGAAAACCAGCTATATGGTTTTCTGTTATTTTACAGAGAGAGGTTTGACGAGTGGTATTTTTTTATAAATAAAAGAAAGGATTTAGTATTTCTGAAAGAAGATAACTTCAGTTCATGTATTCTTGGTAATAGCCTCTCTGTTTTCTTTAAAATAACTAAGATAGTCTGGCTCTATTTTTGCCTTCAAACTTTTTAATCTACTTTTTGACCTGTTCTCATTACCTTCTTGGTAATCTGCTTCATCTTTCTGTAATTCTGTACCAAAATAATATATTACATTGGTTGTTTTAAAGTTTCTGTAAAAGCTTTAATAGATTATTAAATTTAACACTTAACATGATATTCATCATTAGTTTAAATAAATTATTAAATTTACATATCTGATTAAATTTCCCAAAGTAAAAATTCCAAGTAAGACAAGGTACATGTATTAAATAATAGAAAAGAATATTATATTCCTGGGATAAGGCACTTAAATATCTGCCATGTATTAAGTTTTATTGATTACTTGTGAAAATATAAAATTTTATAAAAGTATTCTTGATAATTCTTACTCTTATGATCGCACTTAACAACTTTTCTCTTAAAGAAGTAATTGCCTACTAAATAACAAAAGTTTATATCACAGATTTAGGTTCTGAGTGTGATCGAACTGTGAGAACTAGT
>NW_011888834.1:2282004-2282360 GCF_000151845.1 Pteropus vampyrus | reverse complement strand
GATTTATTTTAACATTATCACAGATTTCTTTATATTGGGAAATGTTTGATTAGCCTTAGTAGTTGATGTGTCAAAAACTAAAGTTAGTATATATACAAACAACAATCCAACACCAAGAAAGTTACGTGGTCAGTGAAAGCCTAACTTGAAGTCATGGGCAGAGTCGTTTATTATTGAGAAGATATTTAGCCTCACAGAGTCCACGTAGGTAGTAACTTTAGTTAAAATTGTTTAATCTAATGCAAAACAGCATACATTTTCGGAGCTGTAAATAACACTGTCCTTGTTAACATCTGGTATCAATAAACACATTTTTGTTCAGCAAGCAGAGGATTGCTTTTGTGACTCACGTATAT
>NW_011888834.1:2276472-2281274 GCF_000151845.1 Pteropus vampyrus | reverse complement strand
GATTTATTTTAACATTATCACAGATTTCTTTATATTGGGAAATGTTTGATTAGCCTTAGTAGTTGATGTGTCAAAAACTAAAGTTAGTATATATAGAAACAACAATCCAACACCAAGAAAGTTACGTGGTCAGTGAAAGCCTAACTTGAACTCATGGGCAGAGTCGTTTATTACTGAGAAGATATTTAGCCTCACAGAGTCCACATAGGTAGTAACTTTAGTTAAAATTGTTTAATCTAATGCAAAACAGCATACATTTTTGGAGCTGTAAATAACACTGTCCTTGTTAACATCTGGTATCAATAAACACATTTTTGTTCAGCAAGCAGAGGATTGCTTTTGTGACTCACGTATATCTTCAGGCCCGTAGGCCTTTGGAGGCAACATAAAGCTTGCGTGACGATTACAATGTGATTAGATTCTAAGTTTCAGCTGAATTTGGAATGATCATCCAAAATAGCCCCCAGTCTCT
The DNA here is from genome assembly GCF_000151845.1 of Pteropus vampyrus. Lineage (NCBI taxonomy): Eukaryota > Metazoa > Chordata > Mammalia > Chiroptera > Pteropodidae > Pteropus > Pteropus vampyrus. The sequence continues at coordinate 2,280,802 of NW_011888834.1, read as the reverse complement.
TCCATTTTACATTAGTCTACTCAGTAATCTAGTCATGTGCCCTCGTTGGCTGAGATCCTTTATTTGTTTACAATGTAGTTGCCATCTCACATGGAGCTACCGCTCTTTCTCCACTTTAAAATGTTAAGGCAACTGTTTATAGAGGTTGCCCTTCATTCATTCCCATTTCCTTCACCATCTCTCCCAGGGATGCTTGGACTCCTTGTGAAGGCAAGATTCTCAGGTAACTTGTCTAAGGGTGACTACAAATTACACCTTTCTTTGATAATCAACATAAAAATAAAATTGGCCTTTTTAGTCTTCCTTCTGAACGGAGAAGCTGCACTGTCATAAATGTCATTGAAGAAATGGACTAATGTAGAATATTGACTTGGGAACAGCAGAACATATTTCATTTTATAGCATATATCAACTACCATATGATGTTAAGTGAAGTTCAGTGTGTCAAGCATGAATCACTTTGTGACAGACCCTCACAGAAAGTGAACAGCTGTAGCAGGCAGCCCTATCACTGCTACACCCTCTAGTTTCAGAGTTAAAACATGTTTTGTTTTGCTTTGCTTTGCTTTTTTACTTTCTTTCATAGAGTAGAAACAGAGATTCTTTAAATTGCATAATGTATGAGTCAAGTGAAATAATCAGGATAACTCACTAAATCTTAACTCACTTTGGCTGCCTTTTAAGTACTATGTTATTAGTGGTGATGCTTTTCTACAAACAAAACTGCTTGACCTCTTTCTTCTTTTTTATAAAAAGCAAAGGATAATGAATCAGGCAGAACTAATTTTAAAGGAGAACAAAATAATGATTAAACACTAAGCTAATCTTGCATAAAACTTTTTGATGTTGGAAATGCACTAATAAAACTACTGCAAATTAGACATTGTAAGACAAGACAAACAAGCAAAATGAGACATCTGTCTTAGTTTCAAAATAAAATGCTCAGATCCATCGCCTTCATCTTTTTGCATTCGCGTGATATCCATCACATTAAACTACTTTATATGTGAAGCAGTGACATACAGTAAAACTATTTAAAATTCTTATCTGCTGTTTGTAGTAGGACTAGGAAGTATAATATAGGCTAAATATATAATATAAGTCACATATGTCTTTGCTACTAGGTTATGATTTCAAGCTATGCTATGCCTGAGTAAGTAACCATATAGTTCATCATTCAAAACAGGACATTTTGAGAGTGAAAGAGGATACTACTTGTGAATAGGTGGAGTAACAGGAATAAACCTGGAGTATCCTGAATAAACTGGAACAGATGGTCCCAGCTTTGTATAGCATTGTATAATGAGGCTTTATTGTATTTAGCTACTTATGTTTTAACTGTTTTGTTATTTTTTTAAAAATTAATGTAAGAATGCTAACAATTATAGAACTTCAAAGGCAGTCTGAAGTTTCTACCCTGTCTCTTTACATGTTCTATTACTTTTTTTTATCTTCTATTATCAAATTTCAGAATTTGGAGTTTTTTGAGTATGAAAAACTTTGTCTTAAATAGTCCTGTCTTTTTGATGCCAATAACATAAAAAAAAAACCTCATTCAAATATATATTATAATAGATTTTTATATTGCAATATACCTTTATCAATATAGAAACAAAAATGTTTTCTAGTATATGTCTCTGCTTGCCTTTATAAATGTTGATTCCAGTGAGATATTGATTCAGATTCATAAAGAAATGGTTAATGTTTCATGAAGAAAATTATTGCAGGACAGAGAGTTGCTTAACAAATCTAATACTTGTTGAGAATTATTATGTGTATGCACTAAGAGCTTGTATGTATTTATCTCATTTAGTTCTCAAAATGATGCTTTGAAATAGGTATGTTTTATCATAAATGTCTTACAAAAAAACTGAAGTCAATTTTTTTTTTTTTTTGCCCACGATGGCAGGTTTTTCAGAATTAGCACTGGAATATAAAACCAGGTTCTGCTTCTCATAACTGCATTTTCTACATCTTTGTATAAGTTGTCTATATGTCCTATATAGCTTCCTCTAAAAAACAAAATAGTGATGGCATGACAACTCAAATTAGTATGAAAATAACCTTGAATATAATTATGTTATAAATATGTCCATTAAACTATAAATTAGAGGTGGAATATGAACTAATTATTATAGCACACTAGAACATAATTAGAAAATTTATCAATAAGTCAAACAAAATATTATTTTTTGACAATCAATACCTAAAATTTAATAAACTGGGTTTCCTATTATCATAGAACTCACAAGTTGATGAAGCAATATGGGCAAGTTATCTGTCTTCAAGGCTGGCTTAAATCAGGCTTTCTGAGGAATTTAAAAAAACAATTGCATCTATTTCAGTTAATAAGAATGCATAAGGGAACCTAAGTACTCAAGCTTTGACAGCTCAAGAAAAAATAACATTTTACCTGAAATCTCAACTTAGCATGGAAGAGCATATTATTTTCAGACAACTATTTTGTCATATTTTTTAGTGACAAGTATTATTTCATCCTGAAGAAATATTAATGTATCCTTATTTTGTACTTATCCCATAGTAATAATTGGCAAAGGATATCGAGCTCTATTCATATAGTGGTCCGTTTGTTAGGAACTTGTTGTTGTAGAAAGGAATCAGTAGCACCTTCCAAAGCCACAGTCAAATTGCGGATACCATCCATCTAAAATAAAATAGAAAGGCTCAGCCACTTCCTTTAGTTCAGATCTAAAGCGTTCTTCTCATTGACATTTCTCTTGATTACCTCAGATTGTTGGATTTTGATTTTCTGGCTGTGAACCTCTGTCATTCAGCCTTCTCTGTCCCCTCTTTGTTATACCCTATTTATTAGTGTACTAAAACAAGGTTACTTTGTACAAATAACCAGATAGATACCTCCTCTAAGTAGATCTCTGAGGACCGCCAGTGATGCAACCTAGATCACAGAGTTTTGTTTGTTGCTGTTCACTGAAATGTCATGGGTGAGGGGGCAGAAGCCTGAGAGGATTACCGCATACCCATCTTCACACCTTACGAATCAGATGTTTGTCACTCCGATTCTCTTCCCTTTCTATCATTAAGTGTTAAGAAACATTTGGGAGGAAGGAGTGTTAACACACCTGACCACTTAAAGGGTCAGTGGGCCAATTAATTGGAACAATGAGAACATTGTGTGTTTAAATTCAGAATTATGCTGAAGCAGGCACAAAATAACAAGATAAGGAAAATGACAAAATATAGAGTGGGAAGAGATTCAGATGAAAGTAGATTTGGGAAGAGTAAGCAGAAACGAAGTCAGTCCCTACAGAACAGGTTATTTATGGAACCCAGATAGAGACAAATACAGGGTTAGCATAAGAAATTACTAATAAGGAGTAGAAAACTCTTCTCCCCTCCACTCAAGGAGAAAATAATAGCTATTTGTTACCTGAGAAAGAAAAAACTCACAATAGTTCTAAGGGCTTTTGTCAAATTTAACAGCATTATTACAATGTACTTTTAAGTGCACATGAATCGGATTGTCAAAAGTGCCCTGTTCCAAGCAATAACTGAGGCTCTTGTTCTTAATATTTTTTCTATCTCAAGTAAACGGTTCAAACAAGCCCAAATAATTCTGCATGTTTATAAACTGAGCATCTAAGAACTTTCAAATATCTTCGTACTTGTTTATAATTGTAAACAATCTACATTCTTCCCGACTGATGTTATCAACCTTGCAGGCTAACAGTCTTGGTCGTGAAAGTTTGTCTGCAAAGGAATCCACCCATGAGGAGATAAAATCCAATACGATATCACTGACACCACCTCTAAACAGCTGACCCAAACAACAATTACAAATGGAAAGAACATAGTTTTTTTATTTTGAATTTTTTATACAGGCAAATTAAAATGAGAACTTTGTGTTTTAAATAATCTAAATTTATTTTTTAAAGAATATGGTGTCATTGTATTGATGAGGGATATCTATTCCTCATTTCCATATCGATAAAAATGTCTTACTGATAACAAGATCAAGGAATTTAATAAGTTGTAGCCATAAAATTTCACTGACTGAATGATATTCCTTAGGTTCATTAGGTTAGTAACACAAAGGTATAAGCTATGTTATCTGTATTTGGAGTTTACGATTAATTTAGGAAGGTACTGAAACAGCAGTTACAAATAACACAAGGCAGTAGGTCTTTAGAAACTTTTGTAGTTTATACATTAAACCCTATTAAGTCAGAAGAAAGGGAGATCAATGGGGATTGTATTGGTCAGGGCAAAATTGATGAAAATACTAAACTGAAAGTTGTGCATTAAAGACTTTAATTAGGATACGTGGCAGTAAGAAGAAAGAATAGTCTAG
>NW_011888834.1:2265475-2275887 GCF_000151845.1 Pteropus vampyrus | reverse complement strand
TGAAGCAAAAAGTAATAAATGCAAATGCTTTCTGTAATTGCTTTCTTTCTCTGGATAACAAATCCCTAACAATATAAATCTGACCTTTGAGAATTACTTTCCCTAATCTCCTTTGTTTTACCCTCTTGTTCTCTTGATACCATCTGTTGATATTTTTTGTTTTTGTTTTTTGTTTTCCCCTTTGACTTCTCTTTTATTAGAATGTATTAAATATATTTCCTTGGGTGCTTTTGCCGAGCCTCAATAAATAAATGTAATGTTATTCCCATATATTCAAATTCTATGAATATGGAATTCTGCCCACAGTTTTCTCTCTTTGCCATATTCTTGGGTTCTCACATTTTGATTATTATTTACAGTATACTTAGTCTGACCTCACACTCACTTTTAATAAAACTAGGACTGATAATCAAAGTAGGACTAATATGTAGATAAGGGAGACTATAGGAAATGAAATTGTCCCAGATAGTCTGTTGCTTGTAGAAGGAGCTTCAAGGAATGGACAATGGTATCCTAAGAATAACTTGGTCATGGCTTTTACCAGTTTGCAAAAGCATTAGTTTTGGAATTAATCCTAGAATGCCAACTTTCTGTCCCATAGGTGAAGTTTAATCCTAGATGTGTTTTCTTTAAACTGTCTTGTACTTTAAAAAAAAAACTTTCAAAGTACATTTTAATACCTTTCAGGGAGCATGTTTTTTGTTTGTTTGTTTGTTTGTTTGTTTTTTGGTCAGCTCTTTGAAGTGCTGTCTGTTCCTTGTCCCACTCACTAGCCAGCCTGCTGCATTTATTTCAGGGTCTGCCTGCCTGGACATTTGAAGTAGAATTATTGGATCACATGGAAGTTCTAAATTCAATTCTTTGAGGACCCTCCTTACTGTTTTCTGTAATGGCTGCACCAATTTACATTCCCACCAACAGCACACAGGTTTCCCTTTTCTCCATGTCCTCCCCAACACTTGTTATCACTTATCTCTTTGATTTGTATTTCCCTGGTGATTAGTGACATTGAAAACTTTTCCAAGTACCGGTCAGTCACACATTCCTCTGTCTTTGAAAAAATGTCTCCAAGTTGTCTGCCCATTTTTTAATTGGATTTTTAGATTTTTTTTGATTTGTATGAGTTCTTTATATATATTTGCAAATATTTTCTCCCATACAGCACATCACTATTTCATTTTGTAAATTGATTTTTTTTTCCATGCAGGAACTTTTTAGTTTAAGTCTCATTTGTTAATTTTGCTTCTGTTGCTTATACTTTGATACCACATACAGAAAATTGTTGCCAAGATCAGTGTCAAGGAGCTTTTTCTCTATGTTGTCTTCTAGGGTTGCTTACGGTTTCAGGTCTTCTGTTTAACTCTTTAATCCATTTGGGGGTAATTTCTGTGAGTAGTATGAGATAGAGTCCAATTTCTTCTGCATGTGGTTGCCCAGTTTTCCCAACACTTTATTAAAGAGACTAACCTTTTCCATTAAGTCTTCATGGTTTCATTGTCAGATATTAGTTCAATCCTACATGTGGAGGTTTATTTCAGGGCTCTTGATTCTATCCCATTGGTCTATGTGTCTACTTTTAGGCTGGTACCATACTATTGTTATTGATATATCTTTATAGTATAATTTGAAATCAAGAAGTGTGATGCCCCCAGCTTTGTTCTTTTTCAGTATTGCTGTGACTATTTAGGTTCTTTTGTGGTTTCATACAAATTTTAGGAATTTTTTTTTCTATTTTTATGAAAAATACCATTGAAATTTTGAAAGAAGTTATATTGAATTTGTAAATGGCTTTAGGGAATATGGACATTTTAGCAATATTAATTTTCCAGATCAATGAACATGGAATATCTTTCCATTTGTTTGTGCCTTCTTCAATTCTTTCCCCAAAGTCTTATAGTTTTCATTGTACAAATCTTTCTCTTCCTTGGTTGAATTTGTTTCTAAGTATTTTATTGTTTTTGATGCTATCATGAATAAGAGTGTTTTCTTTATTTCTTTTTCAGATATTTTGTTGTGAATACTGTATACTATATGTACTGCTCTTAATAGCCATCAGTGTTCAGTCTCTCATAAAAATGTTCAAACATTTATAAATCCATTTTCATTTACGATGAGTATTATTTGTTATACTAATATATTTCACAAACCATTTTCTCCCTTGAGGAGTTGCGTTTGGTTTTATTTGCAGTTATTTCTTTGACAGGTGGATTCCTCCCTATCTTTTCAACTGAAATATTCTCTGTGAGGCCAAAAGCAACCTCCTAAGTTACCAAATATTTGTGTCTTTTTAATTTCAGTTCACTAAGCCTTCTTATATTTTATGGTGAAAATATTCTTTCTGAAGCATAGAAAGATTTCACTTCCTCATTCAAAATTTTAAATAGGAAGAATGATCTAAAGCTAGTATTTGTTACTATGTTGCAGGCATTCTTTTAAGTTCTTGGCATGCATCAGTTCACTTGATTTTCAAAAACAATCTGATGTAGTAAATAATATTAGATGTTGTTATTCTCATTTTAGAGAAGAGGACACTGAGGTGCAGAAAAGTTAAATGACATGCTCAGGGTTAGGTAGTGTGTAAGTGGTGCAGACAAATAATTTGGATTGAAGATATAGTTTACATATACCATTGCAGACAGCAAAGAACCTTTCTAGTCATATATGGTAACTAGGAAAACAATTTGTTAATGATAAAAGGCAGCTACATACATTTATAAATAGAAGAATTTATCTGTACAAAAATGTGTGAATTATTTATTTTAAAAATAAGACCTAGATTTGAGGACCTCTGTTTATGACTGGGTGGCCCAACATAGGGTCTCCTAACCAAAGAATGGAAATGCTGATATAGATATTAATCACTGTCTCGGCTGTATGTTTTTTTAAATCTTACCTCTTTAAGTGCTTATATTTTCTTTTGTTTTTATATGTTGATATCGTGTCCATTGGCCTCCATTAGATCCTCTAATTTGCCATGACACTTTGTTGATATGTATTTCTTACAAGCCAATACATGAGAGTAGGGAAACATTTTTTTTTTCTGCAGAATTAATCTCGATATTTATGAATATATATACTAAGGAGACTATTTGGCTGAAAATGCTCACTGATCTAAATTTCATATGGCTATTTTTAAAAGAGTATTCTTGTTTTATTTTTTTTCCAGATTAACATTATAGATACCTTTACATTTGTGTTGCTGACTTGGATACTGTTTTATATGCTTCTGAGTAGTCCTTAGTAAATTTCTGGAATACTGATGACATATTTGTGGATTTCAGATTTACTTTTGTGGAAATAAACTTATTTCTATAGATTCACTATGGTATAGAGTTGTGGTCAAGTTGAATAACAAGCTTGCAGAACCAGAAGGAATTGTAGATATGCTTTCATTCAAATATTTCCTTTGTAAGCACATAAAGTTGTTAAAATATAAGATGTCTATATGATTTTTCTTAATTGCCACTATCGAATTGTTCTTCAGCTGTTTTAAGGTAGAAAATTAGACACTTTAAAAAAATCAAAACGAATAATAAATTGAATAATTAAATTTGTAGTGAATAAAGACATTTTTAAAAAGACATTCAAACCAATACATTTTAAAAAAAATTCTGGTCATCGTAAATTATGCTTTTTTATCTGTGTTACTATTACATCAAAATAACTAGTCAATTTAGTTCACTTTGCTACAATAATGACAAACTAATGCATTTACTGTTTCAATATGACATCATGTAAAATTAATTACAGATAAAGAATTGGGAAAATGTATGAATTTTCTCAAACCTGTATTGATTATATAAAAATCAGTACATTTAAAGTTATATATCAAAAAGAGTTTTGTATTTCTTATGGCAATGCGTAGGTAATTTGAACATCTTTATATTTTGGAAATATATTACATTTGTAATATTGGGTGATATGGACACTGTAAGTTAGGCTACTTGGCATCTTTATACAGCTTTTGGGGTCTAGATAGACTAGAGCAGACGTTGTTTTGGTAGAGACCCGAGACCCAATTTGTCCACAAATATGATGTAATAAATTAATCCAACTCAAGAATTGTTAGAAAATACCAATGGCTAAAAGAAAAAAAGCTACAGTTATAGAGTTGTGTGAAATTCTCTATGCGAAATCTAGGAGAATGCAGATGCCATGATCCTTCCTTGTGCATTGTAAGCGACAGGAAATTCATAGAGATGCCATTTTCTCAAAGAATACCCAGATTCCATTAAGGCAAAGAAGTTGGAAAAATAGTCATTTAGTATCTTCTATATTTTAGGCATAATTCTAGGACCTAAGAATACATAGATAAAAAACTGAGTCTCTCTCTTTGATGGACTTTATAATTTAGTAAAGAGGGAAACAAGAAAACAATCAGTAGAAAACTGTGGTATACATAAAGGTTCAGTGACATGATAGCTTTAGTCTTCATTCAGTGATTCACATCCTGAGAACTGGATGTCTCTTCATCTCCCCGCATAGTTGCACAGGAACCCCTTATTGTCATCAAATGGTTGCAGCACTTTTAATAGTCATATTTAGACACAACCTAACTCAGAGGAAGGAAAAGAGCCCACCAGGTCAACTCTTTCTTGGAAGCTTGTCAAGCATTTTAGATTTCAAAAACTAGTTGGGTTAATTGTCCCCTCCTTAAATCTGTCAATGAGGACTAAGGTGGAACCAGAGCATGGGAAGTGCCAATTGGCGTAATCCAATCAAACTCCACCCAAACCAATGGAGCCTCCCCCAAATCTAAGTAAAGCTTAGTAAAGAGGGTTTATGCAGTGTTCTAAAAAAGTCCAGCATTCCCTTTGAAAAGGAAAACATGGATGCCAGATAATCATGAAAAGAAACAAAACTCAATACAAACTGAGTACCTACCAATAAGTGCATGCATGTCTGTGAAAATGACCATAGATATTTTTTACTCCTTTGTCCAGAAGTTTATTTGAGCTAAAATATGCCAGTGCTTTATGTTTTAGATCAGACAAATACTGTGGTTTATTATATAGTTATTTGCCAAGAAAAAGTTATGTAGTCTGAAGTATAAAACAAAGAAGTTTCTTCTTGATTCATACTTCAAAGCCTTAGTACTTCAGTGATCAAAAAAAAAAGAGGCTGAAACTTAATTGGGTCTTTAGAATTTTGCAGGTGTTAAATTTTAATAGATATCAGCAGTAGACTACTCAGTTATAAAGCAACCTAAGAAATATGAAAAAAAAAAGATATAGACTTTGATTTACATGATAAGAAGTATGAACTTTTTTACAGCTAACTTACTAACAACAATTTCCCTGTTTATAAAATAATTTGAGGTTAGGAAAGTATTTGAGATCATGAAGTTAACCTAAAAATAAATAAGAAGTATCTGGTCTGAAAGACCAGTTGTGGTAAGCATTGCTTTAGTCTCTTAGTTACCGAGATGTAGAATAATCAATTTTTCATCTTTAGATATATATTATTATTTTTCAGGAAATTGTGTATTTTTGGTAACTATACAAATTAAAAAGAATAGCAAAGAACCTGGGAGGTTATGTACTTTCATGCAGATAATGGTATATATCAAATCAATCTAGACTGAGTCTACAAGAAAATCATCCTACTGAATGAACTCTTTTTTTTTAACATTAGATTACTAAATTACTATGTCTAGATGCCCATCATGCTGAAGAATCATGTTATTCTGATATTGCCTTATTATAATGATTTAGGTTTTGCTGCCACTATATTTGGGTATGTAAAGTGGTGAGGAAAAAATGAATCACAACGAAGGAAAAAATGATAAACTTGCTTCTGGTATCAGTGCAATGTTGATATATTAACAAGGTGGAGAAGAAAATCCTCCTGTGTTTCCAATAATGATTTCAAATAAGTTACGATCATGAAAGTTTGTAGCAGAGCAGTTGCAGTGAACAGGTGTGATGTAAAAGTCAAATCATTTTCTGTTACTCACATACAGTGTGTTTTGCAAATATTCTACCACACTTGGCAACATAGAAGAATGAATATACTAAATGCTTTCCAATATTTTGACAGCTAGCATATAGCACCCAACTGTTAATGCCAGTGGGAAGTCCAGGAGAAAGACTTTGATTCATTTAAAATTAATTTCAAAAGTAATGTATGATTGTTATTTTAAAAATTATAGAAAGGCGCAACTAGTCTAAAGTAAAAGTTAAAGCCTCTATGTTCATATTCTTCTTGTTTAGCTCCAATACCATGTCCCTTTTTCAGAGGTAATCACTATTAACTGCCTGAATGTAATTGTCTAGCTTTTATCTCTCTCTACATATCATAATTTTCAGGGCAAAGTCATATGATGGTTGCAAAAACCATACATTTAATTAACTGCTTAAATTCTCTTCTTTAATTATGCTAATTTAGGAGAAAATAAAAATGTTATATTCTTTATATTTTAAATTCTAAAGAATAATATTTGTCATATTCAAATATTTTGACATTATCAATGTCAATACTATGATTTTTATACAATTTAGTTCCTAATGCTTTAGGTAAGCGACATGTACACGCTACATTGCCATTTTTTTGTCTGTTTTAATAGAAATAAAGTTACATGCTAACTCTTCTAGGAAGATATGAAATGAAGTGATTGATGAATGAAAATAAGCATGGGGAAAATTTTCCATGTGACAACCTGATGCCAATATTAAAATAAACTTTAAAGAAGATGTTCCAGTTATGATAATATTCATATAATTATTCTTTGGCTTTAGTAATTACTTCTAATTAGTACTTTTAAGATTACTTTTTGTTATTACTTGTAAATGTAATGTCTTTTGTCATAAGGACTTAACACTGAACAAAAGTAATATATAGCCAAACTCTCTGTTAACCTAGGTGATGTCAAATGCTAGAGAATAATTAGAAGTTGAGGTCACAAATGATGCCATATCACTACTGCTAATAGACAAAGTGAGGCATGCTAATTTTTTAAAGAGTTTGTTTGAGCAAAAATCAGTTTGAATCAAGCAACATCTAAACTAGCAGATAGAAAGGAGCTCCAAGGAGCAGTATAAAATGGGAGACTTTTATAGGCAGAATGGAGCAGGAACAAGGACGTTATACTTGGCAAAAAAAGCAAGCTGGTTATTGCATTGTCAGGCAGATTACCTAACTAGTGTTCATCAGGTGGTTCCTAAATGATTAGTTTAAGATTTTCTTTCTGGGAGACCTGAAACTATAATTAAGGCTTGGTTTGATGGCGTGAGACTTAGCATAGGGGACTCCATTTTGGGTTTGCTGTTTTATTTTAACACCACTAATGTAATATATTAAAGGTGATTAAATACAGATTTCTTTCTTTTTTTTCTTTTTTTTTTTCTTTTTTTTTTTTTGCTACTAGCTCCATCCCTTCCTGATGTTATTTTTGCTGTTAAGTAACTTCACATGTCATCATTATGATAAGATTCACATTCTGTTACATTCTCCAGGTCCTTCTAGCCTCCGGTTCCTGAAGCCCTTCCCCTACCTGAGGCCTATTTATTTTATCCTCCATTGTCGACTCAGCAAAAAGTGATTTACAAATTTAAAGCAACCTACTCCCTCAACCCCTCTGAGATGGGAACATTTTAGTCAAAAGATTTATGATGCCTCTGACCTAATTTTTTTTCCTACTCAGAGAGTGAAGGCATGGTGGAGCTAGCACATTGTTCCTCTAACTCTGCTACCTAGAAACATTTCATTCCAGCCACTGAAAGCACATATCTAGAGGTAGCCAGGGCAGCCACCACCTTCAGGTTGAGTGGAGCTGGTGTTCTTAGAGTCTGGGTTCTTTAATCACTCTGCCATGTTTAATTTTCATAACTGTTACTCAGTGTTTATGAATCTCAAGGAAAGGATGGACTTTATCAAGCATTTTTATGGTCTTTGTGTGGTTGTATTAATCTCTGCCAGTATGTTTGGGGAAACAAGTTAAAAGAAAAAGAAATGGATTTGAAGGAATCATTGTTTCTGTTTTAATGTCATTTTCCAGCTAAGAATGCATTGTCATATTGGCCCTTATTTCAAAGTCTTTCAACTATCAATTCAGAGATGTTACTAGGTCATTGGTGGGCATTTTTTGCTGTAGTTAATATTTTGGACTTCAGCCAAATCTTAAAAATGTTTAATAAATATGTCAGAGAATTTCTGAGAGTATCTTTTGATTATCTATAGTTTAGCATTGCCAAGTAAAATACAGAACACCCAGTTAAATTTAAATTTCAGATAAACGATGAATATTTTTAAAATAAGCATGTCTGTTATAACACTTGGGACATTCTAAAAATTATTCTTTGTTCATCTAAAATTTAACTGGGCATGCTATAATTGGGCATCCTGTAACTGGGCATCCTCTATTTTTATTTGCTTAATTTGGCAGCTCTCCTATATGTGATTGTATCTTTCAGATATAAGGGAAAGAAAATGATGGGCCATGCATAGGAAAGTCTCAACGATGGCTTCTCAAGATGTCATCTTTAAATTATTCTAAGAGAGACATATTTACTTGTATGCCAGTTTTCTTTTGATAAAAGCACAAAAGTTAACATTAAAAGAGAAATGGAAAGGAAAAGTAAATACCTTTACATATGAACCCCCCAATTTTTCTATTAAACAGTATGACTCAGGTTTTATCATGCTTTTTTCTCACTATCTCATCTCCATAATGATAACAATAACAATGTCAGTAATATAACAATTATAAATAGGATTTATTGAAAGTTTTTTACATGCTAAGCACTTTCCATTAGCTATAACTTTTACTCCTTACAACCAGTGATGATGTCCCATGAAGGACAGTATCTGTTCTGTTCATTGCTCGATTCTCAGAAAACTAGACAACACATGACAATTATAGACAGTATTTGTTCAATGAATGAAAAAATGAATGTGAGGTAGAAATTATTACCCCAATTTTATAAATAGAGAAATTGAGGCTTACTGACATTGACAAACTTTCTCCCAATGAAACAGAATGTCAGTAACAGGCCTGGGCACTGTTTCACTTCATATACCATCCCTTATTAGCAACATTAAATAGCTTTGAAATTTTACCACTTAATTTAAAAGTAGGGAAATTTTGCTTATGGTGGTAATATCTGTCAGTAGTTCTTGAGTACTCAAATATGGATAATCTGTAGACTTTATAAGTGGCAGTGGCAAACATACACCATTTATATTTTTTCTGACAACCCCAACAAGAATGGATTTGTAATGATGGGTTATGTACTTGAGGACTGCACCCCCAAACAGACAGGTCCTGGTAATTTGACCATTTCTTTTACCATTTCTTGTAGCACTCATTATTGTGCTCTCTCAACTTTCTCTCCCCGCTCCCTTGCTCTTTCCCTCTCCCTTTCTTTTCCTTTCTACCCAAAGAGTTTTGGGCTGAAACTAAACCGGAACATATCATAATCATTATCTTTCCCCAAATCACTCTTAAAAGTTTCAGATGTGCACTTGCTTAATGTTGATGATGCTTGCTATCCCCCCTTGAGTAAAATGATCTGATGTATATTAAGACTGTTACTAAGAATTGTTCATGTATAATTTATAGTCACAATTAAAAAGCATTTTTAACCAAGTGTCACAGCACAGTGACAACTAAATTAGACTGTGATTTATATTACCATGTGCTGCCACTTGATTTAGTGTCACTCTAGAGAAATTGATAAACAGTTGTGTAGAGCTAGACAGAGGTCTTAGTCAAGAAGGTGTTCATTTCCCAGGTGTGGATGAGGTGAGAGATAGCTGGTACCCATTTCTAATATTAAGATTAATAATTAATTTTTAGAATATGCAGAGCAATGGAAAAACATCCCTTTTAGAAATCATGCAGGGCTAATTTTGATAGGCAGAGAAAATTGTTTATTCTTATTTATGGTATAGTGTGAAATTAAAATGGAGAAGTAACTGTAGAGATCGTCACAAATCTCTCTCATAAATATGAAGAAACCAAAGCTCATTGATTCAAGTGACAAAGTTGGTACCAGATTACTCCAAAATAACTTTAAGTGCATACATTAAGTTAAACAATTTAATAAACCTTTTTCAAGTAAATACAAAGAGGCACAGTGCCAGATCATGAGCTGAAAGAGTTCCAAAGGATTTGTGTTCTTATTTAGAGTGAATCTACTAAAGACTGATTATTTTCATGGAAATTTCAAGAATAAATTAGGGTATATAAAATAACAGCTAATGATAAAAGACATGAGAATAGGATAGATATTTTGGATCAAGTACAGGATAAAGAACACAACAGTACGAATAGGGAAAAGAAAATTGTGGAGAAGGAAGTAACCTGGAACACTGACAGTCTGGTGAAAGGCTTAGGCTAAGCATGGCCATATTAACCTAATTTTTATTTATTATTTAAAGAGAAAATATGATGAATTGGGGATTCTAGTCAT
>NW_011888834.1:2254499-2264099 GCF_000151845.1 Pteropus vampyrus | reverse complement strand
GTACACACATTATAAGTAGACTTGAAATTAGGAATGCATTCTGTCATGTGTAGAACAACCAATAGTAATTTAACACAACACAGTATAAATTAAAATACAGTAGAAAAAATAAAATTCAATTCTAAAACTTATACAAATAAAAAATAGGCAAGAAAGGAGAAAAAGCCAAAAATGAGACAAATATAAAACAAATAATAAAAAATAGACCCAGATCCAACCACAAAATGCTACATTAGATATGTATTTAACTAAAGACCCTAATTAAAAAGTACAAATCTAATTTCCATCTTAAGAAATTAGAATAAGACTAGCAAATTAAACATAAATTAAGCAGAAGGATGACAATATTAGAGACAAAAGCAGAAATCAAGGAATTGAGAACAAAGGAAAAATAGAAAAATATTTTAAAGACTTATAAAGGCAATTAACTCTCATTGAAGGTGCCAGGTTACTTCAGTACTGTATGGATAGTCTTTTCAACAAATAGTGATTAGAAAACATATCCATATGGAAAATAAGGAAATTCACCTTTATCTTGTTCATACATAAAAATTAACTTGAAATAGTTTATAGTATAAAAAACTGTAACTATGAAACTTTAAGAAGACATAATGGAAAATCTTTGTGACATCAGATAGAAAATATAAACACGTGCACACACACACAACATAAGAGCAATGATTAAAAAGACATTACCACAGTCAAAAACTATTATTCTTTAACAATTTACAGTTAAAAATAAGTAAAAAGGTCAAAAACTAGGAAAAATATTTTTAAAAATATATCTGACAAAAGATTTTTTTCCAAATATATAAATAAGGCTTGCAACTCAATAATAAGAAATCAACCCAATTAAGAAATAGGAAAAAGTTTTGAACGTATAGTTCACAAAAGAAGATATGGAAAGGCAAATAAACACCTGAAAGGCTGATCACTATCACTGTTTGTCAGATAAATGCATTTTAAACCACAGTGATATATCCACTAGAATTGCTCAAAATAAAAAGATCATACTGAGTGCTGGTGAGGATGTGGAGAAAATGTATTCACATATATTTCTGATGGGAATGCAAACTTATACAGCTGTATTGAAACATAGTTTCACAGTTAAACACACACTTGCCATATGATCCAATAATCCCATTTTTAGGTATTTACCCAAGATAAATGAAAATGTATATCTACAGAAAGATGTATGTGAATGTTCCTAGAACCATTATGCATAACTAACAACTGGAGTCAAATATCCATCAGCTATTGAATGAGAATAAGTTTTTGTTATATTTGTATTATTGAATACTAATCAGCAATAAAAAAGAACAAAATTTGGTATGTAGACAGCTTACAGATATCTCAAAAAGATTACTCTATATAAAGAAATGAGAGGAAAGATTAAACATTGTTTCCACTTATATGGATTCCTAGAAAAGGCAAAATTATTGATACAGAAATCAAATCAGTGGTTGCTTGAAGCTGGGAGTTGGGAAAGGGAATTGAGTGCAAAATACACAAGGGAATTTTTTCATGGGTGCTAGAAATGTTCAATATCTTAATTGTAGTGGTAGATATATGATAATGTACAGTTACCAAAACTCATCAAACTGTTCATTTAAAAGAGTAGATATTATTGTACATAAATTATATCAACTATGAAAGAGAAACCTGTGGGGAAAAAAGAAAAGTAAATTATGAAGGATAAGTTCTTAAGAGAAAAGTGATTAAATTGGTGCAGGACATTTTTCTTCAGTGATAAAATGATTTATTAGAGCAACTGGAATGACGGCAAAGAGGAAAGTTTCAAAAAGAAAATAATGGTACTCATGTTATTTCTCGCCATTTAGCATTCAGTTACAGAATTTTTTTGTTGATTCTTGTTTTTTTTTTAATATGATCTCATTTTGTTGATGTATTTCTACATTTCACCTAATAATTTTAAAGATTTTCAAATAAAGATACAGTTGAACTACAAATATAATAACCATTTGGCATCATGTACTTAGCCACAAAATAAATGTATTCCCTTAGAATCTGTTTTGCACAACAGACAAAATAGTAGTAGGATGGATTTTGTATCAGCTGTTATTAAAAATTGTTCCTGAGTAACTGCTTTATGTACAGGAACTCTGTCTTGGCACAAAGAAGGCAAACAAATAAATTTCAATATACATTTTCTTGTAGTAAACACTATAAATATAATGAACAGATTGAAGGAATTTATATTGTTTTAATTCTGATATTTTTACAAAGGGAAATTGTACTTTTTCTGTTACTGGTGTTTAAATATTTGTAATGATTAAGTGTATTTCTATTTCATGATGAACACAAGTTTTAAATCATTCAAGAAATGAATCATTTTTTTAGAAAATTACAAATGTTCTAAAACTGGATTCAAATGTAATTAGCAGTGAAAAGTTACTCTTTGTATTTTCCAACAACATTAGGTAAAAGCTTTCAAAGTGAGATATTCCTAAAGACCAGAAGCATTGAAAAAAATATTTCTGTCCTCGCTCAAAACTTTTTTAATCTTTTGGTTACATTACGGCTCTCTGTATTTACAGAGTTTTTCCTATATCACTGAACCAAAAACCTTACTTTCTATCAAATAAGCTATGGGTCTGGAAATAAAATTAGAAAACTAATAAAAATGGAGATGTCAGGGCTCTTGCCATTTTCCTAGCAGCAGGAAAATCCTTTATTTGATGTATCACAGTCTAGTTCTGCAGATATGAAAATAGATGGAAAAATTTATATTACAAATTCCGTTTTGGGAAAATATAGCTCAGAGACTTTTCCTGAAATTTACCATTTAGAAAATAGCATGTCAGCCACCATTCACATTATTAAATCATATATTTATGTATAATATACATACAGAATAAAAAAGAAAAACTAAATACTAGGAATTTAAATTTGAGAACACTATTATTTAAAAAACATCTGCTAATATTTGGGCCTCTTTATATTCAGAAACTCAAAAGGAACCCATTATACAAATATGGAAAATTGATGCTATAAGTCATTTTACTTATTGCATCATCTTCATTAAGATATTTATTTCGAATGATTTTATTTTCAATAGAATTTCTTCAACAATTTCTCTTATTACCCCTAACGACAAAAAATATTTTCTTCCACACCTCACTTTCCTCTTATGTTTTCACCATGTAATAAGTCCATGCCTGCTCTTGTACCGTGGATGCTTAAGAAGAACAGAGGACCGTTTAATTCTTGGACTTGTACTCTGAATATATCAGGCATTTCTAATCAGGCTAAATGAGGGTTATGGAATGTAGTATGATAACAATAATTATTGAATATTTTCACTCTCCAACCAAATAATCATATCATGTCACATTTAGTACAACAAAATTCTATCATCTGAGTTTAATTTGAAATTCATCATTTGTGGTAATATGTAATCCATGCTAAAACTTCCTCTTATTTAAAACCATTCCTCGAGTCTCATGCTTGGTGCTATTTTAAAATATCAGAAAACATATTTTTTTTGAGAATTTCATAACCTGTTTAAAGATATAGGGCCTATATATGAAGATAACTAGGTTATTATTAAAGGCAAATACATCCTTGGGTAATACAAGAAAATAATCAGTTGAGACTGAAATTGATTTAGAAATTACAAAAATGTTTAGGAGTTTTAAAATATAGGAAGAATATTCCAAGGTTAGATTATCTCATAAGAATTTCATGAGTATTTAATTCATAAAAAGGCTAATGATTGAAAGATTTGAATATGTTTCAGGAAATATGGACTTGATTAAGGATATAATGGAAAATAACTGAATTTAATAACAAGGAAAGTAAAATAGTGGAGCAGGACTTCACAGTACAAAATGTCTGAAATAGGCCAGAAAGATTGGAAAAAAGCTAAGGAAAGATAAACAAATTCTGAGACACTATCATTAAAGAGTATCATTAAATGAACTATGATAAAATTGTTAATTATGGCTTAAAGTTGGGCTAAGGGAGCAACAAAAATTTGGAGAACTAGGGATGGTACTTGGCCTACTAAAAAGTGTTAGTATCGATCCTGCTGAAATGAACAAATTCAACTCATCCACAGACTATATTTAGGAAAATTGAGAAGAAGAGATGTGGAAGAAATCCTGTGGACAAGAGATTGTAGGATGCAGAACAGGAGGCAGGATGTAAAGAAAATGGCTGAATTCCCTTCCAAATCGTGGAACTGAGACTTATTGGCCCTACTAGGGTCTTCTGTGGGATGCACAAGTACTTCTCCAGAGCCAGAAACTGGATTCCTGCCTCTAAAGAGCATCTGAACCCTGAGAAGCTAGCCAGAGAAGCCATGAAACCAGCAAGGAGATGGCTAAAACTGAAGTTAATTACAGACCTATTTTACCTTCTTTTCTACCACTACTCTCCTGTATAATCAGAGCAGTTATTCCTGGAAAATCGGGGACAGTAAGCAGCATCTCAGGACCAGACAATGTGCATCGCTTCTGAATTCTTCCAGGTGCTGAGTGGGAGAGCACAGAGTAAGCAGACCACCTCAGATCTCTGGAGCTCTCAGCTTGACCCACGGTGGTGCAGAGGGACTCCTTGAATTAGAATTCATTCTGCAATTCTAAACTGGAATCCATCTGAGATATCATTCAAGATATCTGCTAATTATCAAAGAAGAGCTATTTGATACACTATGGAATACACTATGGGAATTTTGTTTTGGAAGAAAATAAATAATATTGTCCAGAGAAAGTTTTATAGTCTTCAACAAACTACTCTGAGAAGAAAAAATCTAGATAAAGGACTGGACTTTGAAAATAAAAGTGAGCAAAATTAAAAACATGCTTGCAAGCTCAAGATTCTGATAAATCTCTAAGATCATATTGCTATAGAATATTTAGAGAGATGAATCAGAATATGACCAATTCAATTTTATTTAAGTTTGAAAATATAGGCTGAACTTCGTGGGGCAGTGATAATATAGGTCACAAGAAATACATAACTCAAGCCAGAGAGGTGTTGGCTGGAGATCTACTTTCCATGGTCTACTTAGTTGAAGCCTTAGAAGGAATGAGTTATGTGAAGTAAAAAATATGCGGAATCATAAGCAAAATGCTAACAATGCCCTTTTTTATTCAGGAGATAAAAAATAGAGAGGTGTGGGAGGGCACATTATCACAGAGAATAAGAAGTGGCGAGTGTTAGGAATTCAGGTGTCTATAAATTTGGAAGTGTAGTAAAGAAGAATGATGAATGCTGGATTCCTCATCTTCAAGAGCAGATCCATCATATAAAGGAGACTAGAAGCAACTCTGATGGCTTGATGACTGGTGAGGACATTCAGTAATTTTATCAAGGTGGTTGAGGCCGAAAGCAAGGAGAATCAACAAATGGTATTTTGAATGGACATAAGAATCAGGGCAGATAATGGGTGGAAAGAGAAATGAAAACGACAAGCTGGCAATTGCTATTATAGCAAGTGAGCTAAGTTACAAGAAATGGAAGTAGGCAGGTTGGTTTCAATGTATACTCCATTACAGGATTATTATTCAGTCGTATTGCAGCAGAAAAGCCATAACCAGACAATATGGCTAACCTAGATGTGGACATGACTTAAATTATTTTAGAAGAACACAAAGGGGAAACAATAACCTAACAATATATAGGATAGTTTTAAAATAATTGCTTCTGACACCTTAACATCAAGGTATATATAATTAATGTTCTTGTTCTGAATTTTATCTTTTCCCAAAGTAGGGAAGAGAGAGTATTCATGAAGGCAAACTATATTATGTCATTCTGCATTACAATTATTAAAGCTGTCCATACAATCAAAAATGAGCAGGGAGCCTAATATAATCCCATGGAAGCTCTTACTATTCTAACTAAAGTGGAAATAGAAACTTAATGAAATCCTTTTCTCCTTAAGAGTGAGAGGTGAAAACTAAGAAGCAAAATTTTGCCAGAAGTCTAGACTATGATCATGTTTTGAAAAAGTTTATAAAGGATAGAAAATCATACTTTGAAACCACTGTATCTTGTTTAAATGATAGATGGCTCAGTTTTAGAAAAGATAGAAAATCAGCATCAGCGATAGGGTCTTATGATAAAATACTCTATAATTTTATGCTGGTTTTTACCTTGAAATAAATCATCTTTAAAAAATCACCTTCTGTTTTCATGGCTTCATCTAATATGAAAAGTAAACATAATGAGTTTACTTGCTAAGCTCTTGCACATATTGTAAAACATAGTAAATATATTATTGTTAAGCAGTTTGTGCACCCCAAAGGCCTAATGTAACTGAGAACAGAAGGAAAATCTATGCATAGGAAGCTTGCCAGTGTTATTTTACAAATATTTGACTTTAAGGTTTGCATTAGACATTTTGGAATGGAAAAGAGTGGGAAAGCAAGTAATTAGAAGCAAATCTCTTTAGAAGGGTCTTAACATGTATGCATTTATAATATTGTGTATTACATTAAAATATTTTCTATTTGTTAAATCTTTAATGAGTGTTGATTGCATTATAAGCAAAATCATTATCTTGTAAGTATTCAGTATTGAAACACACTACTGTTTGCTGTAGATTAAAAGAATAATATATCAAAGACAAAGAGTTTGACTACTTTGTCTAACTATGATTTTGAAATATTGGCAATGGCTTCTGATTTTTGGAATATTGACTATAATTATGATAATTTCTTAACTTATCAATAGAAAACAAAGAAATATAAATACATAAGCAAATGTCTTCTGGAAACTTTATTATAAATCAATAGTTTTTTCCCTTTTAAAATAACATTCTTTCCTAGAAACAATTGACTAGCTTAAAGCTTTATAGTCATTTATTGCCCCATCTAAAACAAACAAAAAATACTGCTTTTTTTAGGCTATTTTTCTTCCTTCTCTTACTTTTCTTCCTTTGCCATTTTTCTATTATTCTTTGTAATATGCTGAGTTGTGCTCACTTGACCCATTTGCATAGATTTTTCAATGTGTTTTGCAAGTGGGTTTTGTATGAGGGGGAGATCTGTAATAAATGGTCAAATAAAATGCAGACAAATAAGTTGAAAGAAAAAAAGATAGTGACTTTTTAAAAAAGACAAAATTAAAAGAATAGCCCTATAAGATATAAGTAAGTTATCTTTATTCTCTCATGTCATTGGCAAATAACAAGAGTTTTACTCTTCCTTTCCAATTTGGATGCCTTTTATTTCTCTTTCTTGTCTTACTGCTGTGGCTAAGACTTCCAATACAATAATGAAGAGATGTGGTGAAAGTGGTCGTCCTTGTCTTGTTCTTGATCTTAAGGAAAATGCTTTTAGCCTTTCCCCATTGAGTATGATGTTAGCTATGGGTTTGTCATATATGGCCTTTATTATGTTAAAGTATGTTCCCTCTGTTTCCACTTTGCCGAGAGTCTTTCTCATAAATGGATGCTGGATTTTGTCTAACACTTTTTCTGCATCTATCCATATGATTATATGGTTTTTATCTTTCGATTCGTTAATGTGGTATATAACATTAATTGATTTGTGGATATTGTGAAATGTCCTCTGTTTAACCATCTAAAATATTTATTCAGTAATCACATTCAAATATGATTAGCTTGAAACACCTTGCAAAATTAAATGGTAAAGATCCAAGTTTTAAATGACAGGAGTTTACATTCTAAAAACAAAACAAAGGTAGATGGGGGGAAACAAATTTAAATCATTTCTTGAATTAAAATATAAATTAAAAATAAATAAATGAAAATAAAATAAAATAAATAAAGACAAAACAACACAAAAACAAAGTGCCCATATATATATTCACTTTTTTATCCCATTCACCATTTTATATATTTCGAGTGGACTAATAAGGCCGGAGCTTGCAAAAAGTGGAAAATTATTTAAACACTGAGGTTCTGTTTGTGCATTTTTGTGGTTAACAACAATCCTAACTTCTGGTTGATTTCTTAATTAATTACAGTAACATTTAGATGATATATTTTACTAGAATGATTGAAGTAACATTTAGATAATATGTTTTGAAGTAACATTTAGATAATATGTTTTTGAAGTAACATTTAGATAATATGTTTTACTAGAATGATTGAAGTGTTTTTTAATCACTAGATTGGCATCCATTTTTAATATTTACATGCCAATTTAACTTTTTATAGGTTACATTTTATACTAAAATTATCCAATTGTTATCTCTTATAGTTTTATAAATTATTTTAGTGATTGAAAATTTCACTTAGCCATTTTTTAAGTCTTTGATTCACAGATATTCCTTAACAGATCATTCATAATATATTTTGGTAATGCTCAGAGAGTAAAAGTGCAATTTGAGTCTCTAATACTTCTATTAAATCATCTTAGTTACTCTAATTCTGTCATTTAGTAAGCAATGCCATTTCAAAATGCCATTGATCACGATAGGAAGTAAACATATCAAGCTACCTCCAATCTTCTTGGGGCATCAGGAACTAAGATTCCCTTCAGTCCTCATCCTGAAGAAATAAGACCCCTGAAGGAAAATGTTAATGAGACAGAGAGAAAAGAAGTTAAGGTCAGAGCATAGAGTTTGCTGTACGTGTGCTGATTCCAGTCCAGAAAATTATTTTGACATCCAGGGATGTCATGGGGGAAAGGGGATAAAGAAAGAGGTGAAAGGCATCTGAAATAGTCTTACCTAATCTCAGTATTAACAAGATCTATGTATATGCCATTCTGTTGTGGTATAGAATGCACAGATAGCAGGAAAACAGTCTTGTAAATGTCTGTTGTAATTATTTTCATAGTTCAGTTAGTGAAAGTGTCTTACAGATATGATAATGAGCTATAATGCAAACATATGTTCACAACATTGCTTCTCATGATGATGCTGCCCCTGTAGTGATATAGAATGATAAATATTTCATTTAAACTTTATTTTTCATAGGGAATCAAACCGTTATTCTTATAATACAAACATTGATTTTTGAAACATTTATTTTGGGTATTTTACTGGTTTTGTAAAAATTACTTTGATGACTGATGTAAAAATCCATATACTTCAAAATGGTTTATTCTTTGATATTTTAAATTATTGGTAACTGAGAAAAGGAATATATCATTTTAATTTAATCAGTTCTTGTTAGTCACCAGATAGATTCTTGATAAATCCATTTGTGGATGAGATTATTAATTCTACTTTGAATCTTTCTGCTTCATCTTAAAATATTAGACTAAGTATATCTTTTTCATGAAA
Source organism: Pteropus vampyrus (assembly GCF_000151845.1). Taxonomy (NCBI): domain Eukaryota; kingdom Metazoa; phylum Chordata; class Mammalia; order Chiroptera; family Pteropodidae; genus Pteropus; species Pteropus vampyrus. The sequence continues at coordinate 2,254,874 of NW_011888834.1, read as the reverse complement.
CTATGAAAAACGAACTCATCATATAATTTTTTTGTGATAAGTTACTAAAACAGATGCTTTATATTAATACACTGAGGTCGTCTATGTGTTCTGAACTATAATTCTTCTGGAATTAAAACAGCATTTGTCAAATTCATTTTTCTTATTTTTCTTGCAGTAGGAGTGTGACTTTTTCCCATTTCTTTTAATTTGAAAGGTTATAAAATATTTTCTTTAGTAAGGCTAGAAGTGATATTTGCATTCATGTCTCAGGCACAATTTCCTATTATGATCAGAAGCCATTAACAGGCATATGGTAAAGTTCAGAAGTAGATTAAAGTAACTATTGAGGAACTAGATATATTTTCTTAAAAGGAACTAAAACTATACTCGGGT
>NW_011888834.1:2247183-2253214 GCF_000151845.1 Pteropus vampyrus | reverse complement strand
CTATATTTAATATCATTGTGCAATGAATACCTATTTATATTTCTACATTTATCAATCTATTTATCTGGACATTTATGTTTATACGTTACTTGCTGCAAAAAATTACATTGATAGCATATCAATACAGACATTAAAAGATAAAAAAATTAACATGGAGCATTCTTTATAATTGAATTGTTTTGAAATGAATTTTCCACTAAAATTTATGTTCACAAAGCTTCTTACTCGTTACTATAATTATTTAACAACTCATCATCATTTTATGTGATATTTGAGCATTGGAAGACGAGAGACTCTACCTTTATCCCTGCCCACTATTAACTAGGATTTCTGATTAGGCATGTCTTATCAAGTAAATAAATGCATACATGTGTACATAATTGTTTATAGTTCACGCCTTATGTGATCCTTATCCCACATATGCCTACTTTGGATGGTTGACCCTGAATCCACCTGTGCACACAAGTAGAATGTGGCCTCAGAATGTTCTGACCCTTCTCTGTATACATGGTACTGAAAATACTAAAGGGAGTGATTCTAAACAAAATGCTTTTTATCTTTTATCTTTCACCTCAATTTGTAAATAAACACTTCAGTGAAAACTAGATCATTTGTCTGATACCCAAGGGCTATCAACAGTATATAGCAAAGGACATTTTTCATTACACTTTCTTTCTCTAGATATATTATTTTAGTATTTCTGCACCTGTGCCACAAGACTTTGTTAAAGTGAATAAGTATTTTCAAAACAAAAGGCACTTATATAGCATTTCAACTTTTGCTATGTATAATTTAGTGTCATAGAAAGTAACAAGTTAATTTTTTTAATCATTGATATTCTACAGATGAGAAATCATCCTTTACAATAAATTACTGAAAATGGGTGCTAAGAATTCCAATATCTGCTATTTCCCAAGGTACTTGCACTTCTGTTTTTACATAATTTTCATACTCGTAAGCTCCTTGATTCCTGAAACCAGATGTGTCTATTATAACTGATGAATAAAATAATGAATTACAGGAAAAAATAGACATATAAAGGAAATGAATATTTTTTTCTTTAGAAGATTATAGACTTAAAATAAACTGGACCTATATATGTATGTATTAACAAGCAATCTCCTAAGGATTTATTTGTATTTTACCTTTGTGATATTTCATTTTTTGAAAAAGGATTATTTATTGATTATATATAAACAAATTAATTAGTTTAGGGGTCTAAAATATTTTGAAAACACTATCAATGGAGATATTGAAAAAACATAATTTACAGATATTTGTATTTTTTTAATTTTCTCTACTTTATATAGAAGCTATTATATTTTCTATTATAATAGCAATACTTCTCATGACAGGGAAGAAGCTCTCTTAGCTTCATTTTTGGAAAAGCTATTTGTGCAGAATAGTAACTTCAAAGGTTTATATGTTCTTTTATCTAAACTGTTGAAATGCATTGGAATCAATCATTCTCCTTGAATGATGAAAGTAGCACGAATATAGGAGTTTTAAGATATGAGCTTGACTTGTACTCTGACTTTTATCTTATTAAATCTTTGCTATGTTTTGTACTACTGACTCCCTTTAATATTTTAAACCCAGAACTTAAGCCCCAAGTCAAAGTTGTAAGAAAGTTAATCTATTTAGCACTTGTACATATGTATTTTGAAGATATTTTTATTTCCAAACTTTTTACTTGAATATTACTTTAGGAGGAATAGTTTTAATTTGCTTTTCAGTTATCAGGAAATGATAATGTATTCTAGGTTAACAATTCAGTTTCTCATTTTCTTAGTAAAAAGTCACCTTTCTACTGACCCAGGCTCTCAATACTCCCTCTATATCCAAGCCTTTCAGATCTCCAAAGAACCCTTGGACAAAGCTTGGGTGAAAGAATGGAAGAAAGTCTTCTTTCTATACCATCCACCCAGGGAGTGCTTAAGGTTATCAGAACCAGTATTGATAAGGAAGAAAGATGATTAATGTGGGAGATGAGAGAAATTAGAATAATGTCTTTTCTACTCAGAAAATCTCAACAGAGCCTTTGGAGTCTTTGTATTTTTGTGATTTGCATTTCTGATCCAAATCCTCAAGATTGAATCTATCACAGTTTCCTCTTCGAAAGCAAATTCCTCAGAGAGAATATGTGAATAACATAGTTGCAAATTCTTTAAATTCTATAATAATAGACATATGTATTTCTCCATTATTCTAGACATGACTGTATCCTTCTCCCACCCACCAACTTCTGTAGTTCTGGAAGCTAACCAAAAACAAGAAGGCAGACTTTGCAGGTAGTTCCCTACTGACCTAACAGTCTGCTAATTAACCAAGGATTATAATGGAACTTTCAGATATAATTAAGGCTCTATAATAGGCCTTAATTCAGATGTAATTAAGGCCTTTTAATAAAACACATATCAATGAAACTATGTGAAATGGATGAATTCCTTATTTACTAAGGGCCATTTATCAGCTTGGGTGATGTTAATATTTCATATGAGCCTAGTAATACAAATATAAAAAAGTTAGGTTTGGAGATTATGAGATAGCTGCTACTTATTTCTTTTTCATAAATTTCTCTTGAAGATATTACTCATCCCTTCCACTATTAAACTTTCTATCTGGAGCAGACTTATGTTTTCTGCTTTTTAAAATTAACAGAGTCTAGGAATCTTGAAACTTTTTCTTTCATATTTCTAAGTTATACAGTGTGTTTATCAATTTGACTTTTGGGCAGCTAAGTTATAAATAGAAGGCTAATATGCTTACATACAAAAACAATCAAACAAGCAGGATTTAGTATATGGTTTAAATATATTAATGCCATTACATTCAGTCAGCTCTACCTATACTTATCATAGAGACACACCTGCCACCTGACAGCATGGTTGATACCCTAGACAAATGTTCCGTTCCTCAGAGATTGCTTGCCTAAGTCCTGTCAATATGTCAATATTCACTGCCTTAGCACCTTTTCTTGTGCTTCTATAGGCAACCAAAGCTGTTTTTTAGATGATATATTATTTCTTTTCACATGTTTAAACTCCGTTATGTCATAGTGAAACCCTCATGGCCTAGATCCAGTAGTTCCTTTAAGAAGAGTTTGCCTGTATTTGTTTTGTGTGTGATGCCCCATAACAATTCTCAGACAATAGTTTCGTTTCTCTAATTTCCAATTTCATAGGCCCTAAATTAGGCCCATGGGGAAAAATACATTGGATAGCATAAAAATGAAACAAACTTATATTTTCAAAGGGTAGAGGAGTATTATGGTGCTGGAATCTAACTCAGATTGGCTTAAGAACAAAAAAAAGCCTTCATACTGTAAAAGAACTGTGGTGATTCTTCAAACACTAAATGAAATCAGATGCTTAAACATTATTATAAAACATCTTTGCCTTCCTTTAGCTCTGATTTCCTCTGTTTGGCTTTATTCTCAAGCACATTCTTTTTTAATTGAAGACAAGATGGCCACATAGCAGCTCCAAACTTAGAGACTTTCAGCTTTTTGTAGTTCAGCCACATGAGAATAAAGAGCACCCATTTCCATAAGTTTCATCTGAAGTTTCAGGGTTAACTCAACGATCACCTGTGACACATGACTATTTCTAAAATAATCACTCTAAACTAGGATTCTCATACTTTTAGTAGGCCTCAGAATTACTAGAAAGGCTTGTTAAAAGACATAGAACCAGGCTTTCATACCACAGGTAGACTAAGGCCCAGTAATGTGCATTTCAAAGTTTCTCAGATGATGCCGAAGTTGGGATCAGGGACCATACTTTGAGAACCACGTGGTTGGAGGGTTATAAGTGCACACTTCGAAGGAGGGGTTCAGCCTCATCTTGATTACATGAGCCTAACATAGGTGAAAGTCATCCCCCCAAAGAAAATCAGAATAGCAACGTGACACATACACACATACACAAAAGAGCAACGATTACTCCTGGTGGAGGTGTGTACAGGAGCAGCCCCCTCATGTCAACATCGTGCAGAACGTTGCTTCACTCTTCTGCTGTTCTCTGTGAGAACTAGAAAGAATTTAGGAAAGGGAGGCAAGAAACAGTGTTTACCACTGTGCTGTGCATATGGTGCCGACGTAATAAGTGTAAAAGTTCTAAGTATTAGTAGAATTAATTCAGCAATATAGCAAAATAATATAACAATATAACCATGAGATTTTATTCCAGGTATGCAACAAATTTAAAAATATATCATGTGATGAACTTGAATATTCAAAAATCATATTATTAACTTGATAACTATTCCAAAGGCATCTTGACAATATTGTACACTAATTCTAGAAAAAAAAAAGATTAGAATGAATGTGTAATTCCTTGATAATTGTGTGTACAAATGTGTGTACTAACACATACTAACAGAATGTCAAGTTTGTCTTTTGAAGCTCAATGTCATGGTGACTTAAAATAAAACTAATTTTTAGATATTTAAATATAACCTAATTTCTTTACATATTTTATAAAGAAATATTTTTTAAAAAAATAACACCTTCATATGAATAGATATGATATCACACATATGAAAAATTATCTATATTTATGTCATTGCAAGTTTATTACTATGGAATACAGAAAATCTTGAATAAATCCCCCAATAAAAATCAGCATGTACCAGTGTTTCCATTTGATATATAGCTATTGCACAATGTGTCTTACACAGTAGTTTTGAGATATTGTGTATTTTAATCTGTGTCATGTCTAAAATGTCAGGACTGGAATATACCTAATGTTTTATAGTCATTAGAAATAATAATATATCAGTTGTGAAAAATAATAGGAGTCATGCTTTCTTACTTACATGTATATTTTTGGCAAATCTTTTTAAACACAAATTGACATCAGTTTGAAATTAATAAACAACAAACCAATAACCAAAGCCAATATCTCAGAGCATAAAAGAATTTTATGATTTGATCAATACCAGTACCTAAAATAAATATTTAATGATTATTTTTTCACCATGATTTTATTTTTCTTATAAGATAAAAATGTCAAGTCTATTAATCAAATTTATTTACACATACACACACATCTATCATTTCTATCCTATCATTCTATTCATTCTTGCACTTATCTGTAAACAGTGTATGTCAGCACATGGTCACTCATGCACTTAGGCTGCACAAAACATAGGAACTGTGCCATATGTGACATCATTACCCTGGTTAATAAAACATGTTAAAAGATGATCACAGCCTCAGGAATATTCTAGGGAAAAACTGCAGCAACGTGGAACCAGAATGACTTTAAACTATGAAATTCATCAGCGGATTGCCAATTATTCTTAAAATGGTTTTTTTATTGCTAATTATTCCTTACATTTCCAATTTTATTAAATTTATAGATTCAACTTCACAGGAGCTTTAAAATGCCACTTGACATGGCTGTTTTTCTAGGATATTTTGATTGCTTTAACTTATTCACCTAGTGGAATCCTTCATTATAAACAAAAACAAAAACTCTGCTGCCCCATTATTATTCTCTTAAAATATAAACCTCCCTGAATTTTTAAAGCTATTTATTTAGGAAACACATGGGAGAAATTAAAGGGACATAAAAATACTGTTACGTTCGTTTTCCTTCAGAAGGAAAGCTGGATTAAAATTCTGCAAAATTTTATAGTTTACTTAAATTTTTAAAAAATATTTTGAATGTTATAACATGTACTACCCATGCCATTTACTTGACAATGACTTAAATTATAGTTTCATAGTCTGTGTGTGTGTGTGTGTGTGTGTGTGTGCGCGTGTGTGTGTGAATGTGTGATGTGAAAATTAATTAGATGTGGCATAGTTATTCATACTGGTTTTTCCCTTATTCCCTCTCATGGGGCTGGGCCAATAACTCTTAATGATTAGTTTAAGGGATTCTTATTTCTAAATAAAAGATAGTTGAGTTAACATATTGCCTTTTCTTTACTGCTACTAGGTCTAATAATAATAATATACATTTTAAGTTCAAGTATAGCTAACTTTTTGATGTTAGTATTCTACAATAATCTGTCATTGACA
>NW_011888834.1:2245131-2247133 GCF_000151845.1 Pteropus vampyrus | reverse complement strand
ACCTCCCTGAATTTTTAAAGCTATTTATTTAGGAAACACATGGGAGAAATTAAAGGGACATAAAAATACTGTTACGTTCGTTTTCCTTCAGAAGGAAAGCTGGATTAAAATTCTGCAAAATTTTATAGTTTACTTAAATTTTTAAAAAATATTTTGAATGTTATAACATGTACTACCCATGCCATTTACTTGACAATGACTTAAATTATAGTTTCATAGTCTGTGTGTGTGTGTGTGTGTGTGTGTGTGCGCGTGTGTGTGTGAATGTGTGATGTGAAAATTAATTAGATGTGGCATAGTTATTCATACTGGTTTTTCCCTTATTCCCTCTCATGGGGCTGGGCCAATAACTCTTAATGATTAGTTTAAGGGATTCTTATTTCTAAATAAAAGATAGTTGAGTTAACATATTGCCTTTTCTTTACTGCTACTAGGTCTAATAATAATAATATACATTTTAAGTTCAAGTATAGCTAACTTTTTGATGTTAGTATTCTACAATAATCTGTCATTGACACCCTCTATTTCTATTATTATTATTTTTTTTTTACTAATTATTTGTGTAAGTTTGGAAAAAGATTTTATCCTATGTAATAAACTTTAGAAAGTGAATCATTGCCACTTGAACTTGAGAGCGATGTATTTTACCTTTTAACAGTGCAGGTTGCACAATCTAAAGCAAACAAAATGTTTATCGCTAAGTATGTTATGGCTAAGGAATTCATGAGATAATGAGATTCTTTCTTGAGTCTATTTTTTCCACATTGCTCCTTTTAGAATGATGCATTAGTTTAGTTATATGTTTAATTATTAATTTTAATTTTGCCTCTGAATTCTCTTTCTTCATTCACTCCAGAATAGTTTGGGGATGGGCAGTTAAGGGCCTAACTACCCTCCTGCTGCTGTGCTCACACAAGAGCCATATGAATACATGAAACAGAATTCAGGTCTTTGAACATTGGTTGTGTGACTTTATGATTTATTTTCTTCATTTGAAATTTATTTTTATTAGCTACTGTTGATATTGTATCTTACTATTTAATATAGACCTCTTTTTAAGTTCTATGAAGTATTATACATTTATTGCAATTAACAAGAGAAATGATACTAGAGAACACTATGAAACTCATATCCAGTATTTGTTTATCTTCTCAGAGCCCATAATCTTATTTATTCATTTAATCCAATACCTCAAATTATTTTTTATTCAAATTCAATTATTGTTTAAAAATCTTTAGGACATAGAGTGCATAAAGAAATTATATGAATATAAAATATTTATATAGAGAGAAGATAGGAAGGAAAGTAGAGAGAACATAGGGCAGTTAACATGTGGGCATGAAGAAATACCAAATTTAAAATGTTAATGAAGAAAGCTATCTTTGAAGAAAGTTCCCTTTCCTCCACTCCCGCGCCCCATTTATCAGCAATGCTTCATAGTAATTCTTTTTCTTAGCTACTGGCTAGAGTAAGACTTAACTTGCAGTTCTGAAGAATGTACTATGGCACCATGTCAGTAAAATATTCGTGTTATAGTGCTGCAGACTATAAGAAAAGGCTGGATTTCACCTTAATATTGTAACCACTGAGCTGTGTTTCAGTTGACCCTGACATTTTTATAAGGCTGACTAGAAGTTATAACTCACTAGCCATTTACAACTTTTCTGCCTTAAGCTACCAGGGCAATATCGTGGCTCTATTGTTTTCTTTGTTATTTTTTGCTTATATTAAATTTTCATAAATTGTGATAATTTAAGAATTAGTGTACTCAAATTCATTTGAAGCAATGCTTATCTAGTTTACTCTATATCAGAAGTAGGATATTATAATTAGGTGATGTGAATCCACTCAATACTTGAAGGAGCTCATTTAACAAGGAATTTTTTTTTATTATTATTAAACACAAAAAAAGTATTAGTTGAAAATAACTCTTATTGAATACTTTTTGTCAGGGATGATTGTAAGTGCTAGGAATGGCAAAATGACCCCTGCACTTGCCTCT
>NW_011888834.1:2234259-2244276 GCF_000151845.1 Pteropus vampyrus | reverse complement strand
GACATTTGTGCAAAAACTTCAGGAGACAGGGAGCCAGCTGTACGGCAAATGCAAAATCTCTGAGGTGGGACTTTGCCTGGCACATTCAGGGAAGAGCACTGAGGCCTGGGTGCCCCAAGTGGAGTGATTATTTATCTAGATCAGTACTTTACAGGTCACGTAGAAAAGTTTTGGTTACACATCACATTGCACTATACAATCATTTATGTATGTGCTATCTCCCCTTTTGACTCTTGAGTTTTGGAAAAGCATACTTGAGTAGTATTCATGTTTGCACCATCTGAATATGGTACGGTGTCTGTTTCATGAAAAGTTTTCTCTTGGCTTCAAGTGGGACTTGGATCTTGAAAATTCCAAATTGCAGCATTCAGTGGAACATAGCTTGACATAAAGTGATACCTGTCTCTAAGGACACTGATTTTTTTAGGTAGGTGCACTGTTTAGTTTCCTATGGCTTCTGTAACAAATTACCACCAAGTGGGTGGCTTAAAACAAGCAAAATGTATTCTCTCCCAAAGATGGAAACCAGAAGCCTGAAATCCAGGGCTGCAGGTTCTGCTGGTGAATCTACTCCTTGCTTCTTCCAGTCTCTGGGGACTTAACATGTGGTCACATCACTCCAATCTCTGCCTCCAAATTCACTATAAGTCCTCTTTGTGTCTCTCTTCTGTGTGTCTCTGTATTCCAAAACTCCTTCTGTCTGTCTCGTAGGATACATGTGATTGCATTTAGAGCCGTCTGGAATATACAGAATAAGCTCCTCCCTCAAGATCCTTAACTTAACCACATTCTTGGCCATATAAGGTGACTCAGTCTTTTACTGTGTAAGGTAATATTCACAAATCCTGGGCATTATGACATGGGCATATCCTTTTTTGAGGTGATCATTTAACCCACTACAAGCACAATGACAGGAGTTTCTAGCTACAAGTTTCTATATTAATGTAGGGATCTATTTTGAAAGAATGTCTTCCTGTGGAGTGTGACCTGAGAAGATATGAACATGTACATAGGGCCCTGGTCAACTTGATTGGAGTAGAGGAGGCCTTGATTCTGAGACAAGTAATGATTTACATTCAGGATGTCATGCAGCCTGTGCAAACGTAAAGATATTAAGTTTAGAAGCCAGTGGAAATGCATAGCTTGTGTCCATTGTTGTGGCACATGACTCTCAAAACTCAGCATCCTAATCCATTATGATTTTGTTTCTTACACATCTTTTAGTCCAATATGTGGGACTGAGTGTGGCAGTGTCCTGTTCCATACAGTTATTTAAGGACTCAGGCTGAGAGATGCTCTGCCACCTTCAAAACATATGTCCGGGATACCATGGTCTTCCATATCCAGCCTGTAAATGGAAAGTAAAGCAGAGGATGGAAGATTGGTCAAGATATTTAAGACATCAGACATAGGAACATCTCCTGCATCCTACCCAATCATATAGCTTTGGAGAATACTAGTAAAAATACTTTAGCTATGTACCCAGGAAGATAACAGAGTCGTTCGCGTAGGATAGACTATCGCCTCTGTCATTTAGGTATAGCAGATTCTGATCCTAGGGCAGCAATTATACTATCAATCAAAAAAATAAATAAATAAAAACAAAACAAAAAAGGGCAGGCTAATTCTGAAGGCTGAACATATGGAGCATAAATAAGGGCATGTCTGCTATGTGCAAACATAGCACATCGTCCAGGTTCTGCACATTTGGCCCGTACAATTGCTTCTTTGTCCACGTTGGTTCACACTCTCCTGGTTGCCTCCAAGCAGCAAGATTGACATACTCCTTGCATAAAGCTCTCATTATCTGTCATCTTCCCGAAGTTTAGTTTTGAAAAAAATATTTTTGTATTAATTATATCAGAGTTCATCAACTGCATTTGTAGTAGCCTGTTAACTTGTTGTTGCACAATATATACTGATCTACAATTGCGGGAAAAGTGCCTCTGTGGCTCCCCTTGGGGGCCTCGGGACTTACTGCGCAGTTAGAGAAGTTTTTGTAATTTTCAGCAATGTAGCTTGGACAAAAATACATATTTTAAATTTATTTGTTTATTTTAATTAGTTTCACGTATAAAGTACATTGGTTAGACATCTATATAGTTCATAAAACAATCCCCCCAATTGCTCCCTCCCTCCCCAGACCCTCCACCTAGCCAACATATTAATGCGAACTGCATTTCCTATTTTGAGACAGAATGCTTTCTGACAAAAAAATGCAATTATCCTTTTTCTCCTATGATTGTTCATTGATGAGTTCAATCACATTGTTCCCATGGTGCAGGCAAATTGTTGGGAGAGATCAGCTTTCACTCAACTTCTGATTTTGCTTGGTCTAGTTAGGGTTTGAGGTTTAACTTTGTCAATGCTTGTTATGATTAAGTTATAATGGCATTTGTTTTTATTATAGTCAAACGACCTTACATAATACTGCCTTGTTTTAATTTCAGTGTCATACCTTCAAAAAATGAGCTTCACTGTTAATGAGAATTGTCTTACCACACTCACAAATTAATGGTAGCAGGTTTGTTTTACATTAAATCTCTGAAAAATGGGCTTTTTATTCTTAATGCAGACAGTTTTTAAGAATGAATCTTTTCCCTATCAGTAGATTTATTGGTAATTTTAATTATACTAATTTTGGTCAAAATAAAATGTAGCTTTTATAACATTACCATCAATTTGATAACATTTCCAGTCTACTTATTTTTCAGTGTAAAGGTGTTCAGACAATGCTTTCAAGTGTAACTGGCTGGAGTTGTGTTATATTTTTTTAGTGTGCTTTAATCAATATGGAGTTAAGAATCAAGTAAGGTCAGGGTAATTCCATGCTTACCTCAACTTATAATAAGACCATCAGGAAATTCCGATCATCTCCCTTTCCCAGATTTGCCTTCTAATATGTGGAAAATCTTACTGCAATTATCAAATGAAAGGAAATGTACCATATTAAATATAATACCAAAGAATATCTGTTCTACAAAGAGAAAAAAAATTAAACATATTGCCCAACCTCACATAAAGTGTGATTATTTTGTACTTTATTCATTTTTATCTTTACTCTTTATGCCAATTCAAATGAATTTTACAAATATTCCACTAAATATAGAAAAAAGGTTAAGTAGCACGAATGCTAACAAGGCTTGTATTGGGGTAGAAATATGAAGACTGGTAATAATTGTGTGTTCTTATTAAATGAGGCTGTATGGACTAGAATCCTTATGGTTCCAGATGTTTTAGAGCATAATTTTTATTGAACTTACAGGAAATATACTTTGGCAAGTTTATTGACCGCACTGACCAACGATTCTGAAATAATCCAGGAATCCTGAGAACTTGCCAGAGTGTCGGTGTTTTTGCATCCCTGAAAAACCAGAAACTAAATGACCTTTGGTGCAGCTAGAAAACCAGAAATCTAATAGCTATCAATCAATTATTTGTTCTCCTAGCATCATTAAGTTCAAAATATATACTGAGTACTAAATTAAAAACTGGTACTAGAAAGGCTAAAACTTTAGTTGCAACCAGCAAATATTTTGAGAGAGAGAGAGAGAGAGAGAGAAGAAAATATTAAAGATTCATATGTATTGCAAAAGGAAACACAAGTAGAGTGTTATGAAAAATAGAGGAGAAGCTCTTCAGATGAGATTTCACTGAAATTTAGTAGCTCCCACATAGATCTCTGGAAGACCTGAAACAATCTTCCTCTCCTCTTCGATCTCCTGAATAAATTAAAATGCATTCAAAGACTGAAATTTCGATGTAATACTAAGATTTTTAACTTAAACATGAAATCAACTTTTTAAGTCAATGAGTATCAATTACAAACCTATTCTATGTCAGGAACTGTTCTGGGAGTACTTCTCATGTAGTTTAAGGGGTTAGTAAACCAGGGAGACAGACACCATTATAACTTCCATATAACATAGTGTATTGGTTATCTATGGCTGTGTAATGTTAAATTAATTAAACAAGAAGGCCATTAGACTGAGATAGTTCTAATGCCATGGAACCAAAATCTAAGCCTACAAATGCCTCACAATACAAAGTCAAACCTAAGGACAACCAATCACGAACAGCCAACTAGGTTTTACACTATAGCTAATCAATTTCCCTTATTTGCTTCTGCACATTCTGTGTATGTTTTTCCCCTAGCTCCTGTAAGTGGAGTATTTCTAACCATTTCTGGTTTGACACGGTCCAATTAGAGTCTACTTACTTTTGTTCAAATAAACTCTTAAGCATTTTACTATGCCTCAATTTATCTTTCAGCAGTAACAAATCACCACATATTTAGTAGCTTACATGATGTCCACTACTACATGTGTATGTACAACTGTGTTATTTTACTGTTTCTCTAGCTTGAAAATCTGGGAACTGATTCTTCAGGTTTTCTGCTTCAGGGTCTAACCAGGCTATATCCAGGTGTTGCATTAAATCTGTATATTGCTTTGTGTAATATGGCCATTTTAACTTTGTTGAATCTCCCAATTCATGAACATGGAATATCTTTCCATTTCTTTGAGTCTTCTTCAATTTTTTAATAATGTCTTGTAGTTTTCAGTATAAGTCCTTCACATCCATTTTAAGTTTATTCCTAGATATTTTATTCTTGTTGTTATAAGTGCAAAAGGCATTTATTTCTTTCTCTGAAATTTCACTATTAGTATATAGGAACACAATGGATTTTTGTACAATTGATTTTATATCTTTTAACTTTACTGTATTTGTTTATTGTTTCTAACAGTTTTTTTGGTGGAGTTTTTAGGGTTTTCTATATAAAGAATAATGTTACCTACAAAAGTGATAATTTGACTTCTTCATTTCCAATTTGGATGCCTTTTATTTCTTTCTTTTGAAGAATTGGATTTTAACCTGTATAATATAACTGTCTATTCTGTTGAATATAAGGGAGCCATCTAAATTTTCTTTTGATCGTAAAGAATAGCCAACTGTTTCAGCAGAATTTATATACTAGTACAGACTTTTCCATGAAATAGAACATGTCTCTTCTCTTCCATCAAATAAATATCATGATGTTTTAAGAACTGTAGGTTTATAACAAGGAATTCTATTTGATAAGATGTCTTCTTCTGTATTATTGTATTATTTGAGATTTTCTAGGCTGTTGGCTATTTACTTTTCCACTTTAAAAAAAGGAAACAACTTGCTAAGTTTTAAGAATAACATTTGTATATTTTGAACTTATGGAGAAATTTCTTCCCTCTACAAAGTTGAGTTCATTAATGAATATACTATATCTCCATGGTTTTCAATATCATTTTACAGTTACCTGATATATTTTACATATATCATAATTAGAGTAAATATTTAGGTATCATACATGATTACTCTCTTCCCTCATGCCTTTCACTCAGTTCACCAAAGTCCTTACCTATTCTATTAGACTGTGCATAATCTAGCCCTAGCTACCTCTCTGTTATCATTTCCTACTACTACTCTCCTTCCTGCCTCTAGCTCCATCTAGTCTGGTCTCCTTGCTGGGGAAATATGAAGATCACATTCCTGTCTCAGGCATTTTAAATTCTGTGATTCCTTTTGCTTGGAATATCACCCCTACCCCGCAAAACCGATCTTAGCATAGCTGTCTCTCTCATGTCGTTCAAATTTCAGCCCAAATGCCACTGTCATATGTAGGTCTGTGTTCACGTCCTTTTAGCACCTTATGTAAATTAAGACACCCTCTATCATTCTCTATCCTTTAATTACATTTTTCTTTATTTTGGAGTAATTGCCACTCGCTATTTTCAGTCCATGATAATAGTCCCAATATCTACGTGACTGAGTAGCTGCTACTCCATCAGTATTTGCTGAATACCTAAAAGAATGAGGACGTCTACTATTAGATGCTATAAAATTAATTATTATGGGAGAATGAAAATACAATTGATATCAGGTGATGTTCTGAGTAATTTATATATCTATTAACTCACTGAATCCTTACCAGATAATGTAGTTACTATGACTGTATTTCTTTTTAAGAGATGGAAACATTGAGGTTAGGGAGTTTAAAATTTTTCTCCTGGTCATTCAACAAGTAACAGTGGAGTCACTTGAATGCAGTGGAATCACTGTAGTTTGCTTTCAGAGCCTGCAGGACAGGGAAACAGAAAGAGTGGTCTTAACAATGATTGCTGGTCTTCAATCTAGGAAACAAAATTAGGAAACATCTGGAAAATTTTAAGACAAGAAGGCTTTCAAATATAAGCGAAAAGTGCTTGGGTATGACAGCTAGCTTTTCTGTATCCCTTTAACTCTACTTTTAAATTTAATTTATAAAAGAGAAATAATGTGAAAAATTATGTCTTTGATAAAATACATCATTAAGGTACTGTACAATTTAGAGTCTTACGTTATCTTTAAAAAAATTCATTATCACAGGATATATCATTTGCCATTTTATTTTATACTTAAAATGTTAGAAAATATTTTAAGTGTTAACGTTTATTCTACACATTTGATACCAAACTTAAGCAGCATAATAACACTAATTCAATATTTTCACTAGTTTTAACTCCAATTATTACTTACATTCCTGCATATTTTGGCTGTACAAAATAATCTGTAGTATCGAGACCAGTAATTTCGCTGTGTCATCATTAAGCTTCCCTTGCATATTGTTTTAAACCCTCTCTCCTTGGGAGTCCATGTTGCCTGGCCGTTCTTGTTTCCATTTATTCCCCAGAGCTCATTTCTTCCCTGTATTCAACCCGATCTCCTTACTGTTCCAGAAACACATCTTTCGCATTTTAACTTCTGTGCCTTCACTCAGATATTTTATCTCATTGGAATGGCTTTTGCCATTCTACTTCTCTTGTACTTATTCAAATTCTATCAATCTTTAAAAATCCAACTCACATTCTACGCCTCTTCCATGAATGCTCCGTTTACTCTGTTTGCATAAGAAAGTGATACTACCACTTACAGAAATGTAAATGGTAGGACCGACTTTCATTTAACAAAATACCAGCTTTGGTTTGCTGACACTTCCCACTTTGACACACACACATACTTTTGAGGCTCCTAAATCTAAGCCTATGGCTGAGATTCTTTTTGTCTCAAAGAAGACATCCATCTCATTTTAGCATAGTTGGTCTTCCTCCTGTTATTTGTAGCAGACTGCAGACAAATATTTCTCCTCTTGCATCATAATATTCAGAGGCAGGATAATATAGTGGAAGCAGATGATCTGATTTTACATTAGGGTCATAAGATTTTAGCGTCATTTTCCTTATCTATAAATAATGCATGCCCTATATACATGTAGGTTGATATGTGCCCCCGATGAAATAAATACATAAAAGCGCTTTATGAAATACGAAAAAAAATGAGATGTTAACTCATTTGAAATGTTAGCCTATCTTCTCTAGAAAGATTTGCAGCACAGACTTCCCTGGTTTTGATTCTTTCCATTTCTAAATAATTTTATGTATATCTTTGACATATAGAGTATATGGATTACATCCTTTTCACATTGAAAAGAGAGAGATGCAGTAAATACATAATTAGATTCAAAATTTTCCCTGATGGCAGCCTTTGATTTGGTCAAGAGAAGCTTTTTTTTTCTCAACTCTTGTCAGTATTTCTTGGGGTGATGTTTTTGCTTGTGTGTTTAGTGAAAGTCTCTGGAGAAGGGCATGTCAGAGTGATCTGCTAGCTCTTATTTCTTCCAGGATCCCTCAGCAATGCCAGTTTGTCTGAATTGGTAATAGATTGTGTTCACAAAGAATTTCTTCAGTTCTATCTGCAGGTGGTTATTCAACTACATCTTGCCATTTAACAGTGACTGGACATCCTGCCAATTTTCATTCTTAATATGGGTCTAGCCCAGCAGAGTTTCATTGACTTTCTTTAATTTCATTCATGTAGGAAGGTATTCTAGGACATTCTTCTGGACAGTCCTAATCTGGATTTACTGAAAATTTAGATTTATAGGTGAATTTATAGATATCTCATGTGATAATCACAGTCTTATTTTCTAGCATTATAATGCTGATTTAAAAAATATTTTTAAATATCCATTGTTAAAAAGCCAATTTTATGTATTACTATTAGGATTAAGGATTGCATTCATTGTAGTTTTACATAAAAAAATTGTCAGGTATTTTATATATTTTCAAGTTACTCAAATTTGATCTTAACCAAACATAATAAAACAATGGAAAGGAAGAGGATAAGGAGAATTGTGCCCTATCCATTCCTAATTTCCTTCCCTGCCATGTACGACATATTGTAGCTGCCATCTGTTCAGTGCATAAGAGGAACATGTAGTAAGAATACACATGTCTTTATGAGTGAACCTGGAAAAGTACATAGTGAATAAAACCAAAATATTCAATTCACAGTTGTATGTTGTTAGCTAATGAAATTTTTATACTTAGAAAGCTCTATTTTAGACAAGTCTATTTATATTGTCATTCTAAAAATTATCAGCTTTATTATTAGTAAGTGGGAAATGATAGCTGATAGAATTTTTTTTAAATTGAATGCATCTGTTACAGGAGATCTTGTTGCACCTCATGAGAATTATTTTCATAAATTATTCATAAAATATAGACTTGTTTTTCATTTAAGTTTGATTTGGAAAAACACAACAGAAATAGTTCATGGAGGATGCTTTAATGTAATTAAAGTTATTTCTGTATGGGTGAGTATAAATAATATTTAGGAAATGGGTGGTTGTATGTGCTAAAACTATACTTACTTTCCTATTATATAAACAGAATACATAAATACTAGTACCTTTTATGGTACTAGTACATATAAACTAGTACTATAAATACTAGTACATATAGTACCTTTTATAGCATTTATGTTTTGTTCTTTCAACTTACTGTTTGTCAAGTATCCTACACCAATTTTGAAGCTTTGCAAATGATGTTGCAATGTATAATATGGTACATACCTCTTTCCCACATCAATAGCTAAAAGGTGAATCGTGCTTTGTGGAAAATGGGTGTTTAAAAAGAGAGAGAGAGAGTTCATTATCAGCTGCACAGGGAAGCTGAAAGCCGTGGGCTTGCTGAGCGCTTCTCTGAGACTAAAGCCATTTGAAGCCAGGTTGGAAGCAGCTGGTGGCTGAGGTGGCTTGTCTAGACAGCAGGGGTCTCTGCATAGCTCTTCAAGGAATGGGCAAAGGACTTTATAGAGAGAAAGTCCTTCCAGAGTTCTTGGCACAGTTTCATGGGCATATTTCCTTTGTGTATGTTATTTTAAAAATTAGTAAAGGGAAATAAGACAAGTAAATAGTAGAATGAAATAAAATACTATACACATCTAAATTTAGAACTGGAAAAAAACCTTAATGACATACACCAACCCCCTTCTTTTACAGCTAAGGGCACAAATATGCAGAGTAGGTGAATAAATTGCATCCCATCAGACAGATCACCAGAGATCTGTAATTTGTTTCCAGATTTCCAGGGTTCATATTTAGTACCTTTTCCAAGTTTATTAGATTCTTGCCACTCAGAATGTGGTCTGCAGACCAGCAGCATCAGCAACACCTGTTTGCTTGCTAGAAATTCAGAATCTCAGACCCCTTTATAGACCTATGAATTAGAACCTTCATTTTAGCAAAATTCCCCGTGTGTGATGCATATGCTGTATTAAATTATTAAGAAGAATATGCTTACAAATGATAAATATGTTTATGAGGGACAAATGTGGAAAATTGTATGACATGTATAATGATAAAAAATTCTTTGGATCATCCATCTATTTTAATGTTCATCTCACTCCATTGTTAAATATAGCCACTTGTTTGATTTTAAAAGATTTCCTGCTCTTAAATATAGTAATTTAAACTTATAGAAGTAAGAATATTCATGTTTTCAATGAGTATAATTTTAACTTTATAAAAATGATTTGGGTTCTGTCACACTTTTAGTTTCTGTTCTCTAAAATAAACTGATTTTAATGAAACATTTTAATTATTAGAATTCATAAAAGAAATATAAATGAATGTTTATTTTCTTTTCTGTTGAAAAGAAAGAT
>NW_011888834.1:2217934-2233904 GCF_000151845.1 Pteropus vampyrus | reverse complement strand
AGCCAATTTTATGTATTACTATTAGGATTAAGGATTGCATTCATTGTAGTTTTACATAAAAAAATTGTCAGGTATTTTATATATTTTCAAGTTACTCAAATTTGATCTTAACCAAACATAATAAAACAATGGAAAGGAAGAGGATAAGGAGAATTGTGCCCTATCCATTCCTAATTTCCTTCCCTGCCATGTACGACATATTGTAGCTGCCATCTGTTCAGTGCATAAGAGGAACATGTAGTAAGAATACACATGTCTTTAGTGAGTGAACCTGGAAAAGTACATAGTGAATAAAACCAAAATATTCAATTCACAGTTGTATGTTGTTAGCTAATGAAATTTTTATACTTAGAAAGCTCTATTTTAGACAAGTCTATTTATATTGTCATTCTAAAAATTATCAGCTTTATTATTAGTAAGTGGGAAATGATAGCTGATAGAATTTTTTTTAAATTGAATGCATCTGTTACAGGAGATCTTGTTGCACCTCATGAGAATTATTTTCATAAATTATTCATAAAATATAGACTTGTTTTTCATTTAAGTTTGATTTGGAAAAACACAACAGAAATAGTTCATGGAGGATGCTTTAATGTAATTAAAGTTATTTCTGTATGGGTGAGTATAAATAATATTTAGGAAATGGGTGGTTGTATGTGCTAAAACTATACTTACTTTCCTATTATATAAACAGAATACATAAATACTAGTACCTTTTATGGTACTAGTACATATAAACTAGTACTATAAATACTAGTACATATAGTACCTTTTATAGCATTTATGTTTTGTTCTTTCAACTTACTGTTTGTCAAGTATCCTACACCAATTTTGAAGCTTTGCAAATGATGTTGCAATGTATAATATGGTACATACCTCTTTCCCACATCAATAGCTAAAAGGTGAATCGTGCTTTGTGGAAAATGGGTGTTTAAAAAGAGAGAGAGAGAGTTCATTATCAGCTGCACAGGGAAGCTGAAAGCCGTGGGCTTGCTGAGCGCTTCTCTGAGACTAAAGCCATTTGAAGCCAGGTTGGAAGCAGCTGGTGGCTGAGGTGGCTTGTCTAGACAGCAGGGGTCTCTGCATAGCTCTTCAAGGAATGGGCAAAGGACTTTATAGAGAGAAAGTCCTTCCAGAGTTCTTGGCACAGTTTCATGGGCATATTTCCTTTGTGTATGTTATTTTAAAAATTAGTAAAGGGAAATAAGACAAGTAAATAGTAGAATGAAATAAAATACTATACACATCTAAATTTAGAACTGGAAAAAAACCTTAATGACATACACCAACCCCCTTCTTTTACAGCTAAGGGCACAAATATGCAGAGTAGGTGAATAAATTGCATCCCATCAGACAGATCACCAGAGATCTGTAATTTGTTTCCAGATTTCCAGGGTTCATATTTAGTACCTTTTCCAAGTTTATTAGATTCTTGCCACTCAGAATGTGGTCTGCAGACCAGCAGCATCAGCAACACCTGTTTGCTTGCTAGAAATTCAGAATCTCAGACCCCTTTATAGACCTATGAATTAGAACCTTCATTTTAGCAAAATTCCCCGTGTGTGATGCATATGCTGTATTAAATTATTAAGAAGAATATGCTTACAAATGATAAATATGTTTATGAGGGACAAATGTGGAAAATTGTATGACATGTATAATGATAAAAAATTCTTTGGATCATCCATCTATTTTAATGTTCATCTCACTCCATTGTTAAATATAGCCACTTGTTTGATTTTAAAAGATTTCCTGCTCTTAAATATAGTAATTTAAACTTATAGAAGTAAGAATATTCATGTTTTCAATGAGTATAATTTTAACTTTATAAAAATGATTTGGGTTCTGTCACACTTTTAGTTTCTGTTCTCTAAAATAAACTGATTTTAATGAAACATTTTAATTATTAGAATTCATAAAAGAAATATAAATGAATGTTTATTTTCTTTTCTGTTGAAAAGAAAGATTGAAATTAGTAAAGTATCTATAAATGAGAAATAGTTATAATCAAATCATTTTTATTAACTGATTCAACAAATATTAATGGACTGTATACAACATGTTAAGCACTGTGCTAGATACTGAATTTATTAGAAGTTAATTGAGAATGTTTTATTTTACATAAGATGTTACAAAATAACTCAACTAGGATAGTTAACAAATAATTATAATTGAATTTAAAGTGCATACTTTACCTTGAGTATTTTGCAAATAATTTTTTCTCGCCATAAACATTGACTCAGGATAGACAAAAAGCAGCCTCATAATGTAGAAACATCAGATTTACTGTCTTGTCTCTCCATCATATTTGTTAACATAGAACTTATGATTTTTAGAAATAGTTTTAACTAACAGTAACTCAAGATTACATAGATAATTACATTTGAAAGATTCAGTTAATATTCTTTTAGTCAAACAATTTTGGAGCACCTAGAAGGTTCTTTAGAGATTATTATATTTTATCTCTTTAAAGTAGGGGTTTCAAATTTTATAATCACCAGGGAACTTTTAAAAATTCAACTTTCTGGGCTACAGTTCAGATTAAAATTTGCTAAATCTTCATTGGGTCACAAGAATCTGTACTTTAACAATCTCTCAAGTTTATTTCTATGTACTCTGAAGGTAGAGACTCATTGGGGTAAACATACGAGGACATCTCATACCAAGAGACAGTATGACTCCAGTGTCTTGAATGCCTGTTGGTGGGGCAAGGTGGATGAAAATGAGATTGCAGCATTGTTCCGATCTGTGACTTATCATTGAAATGCCTAAGAATTGATGGAAATACTTAGAGGAATCTAGAAAGGAATTTCAAAATTAACTAAAAAAAATGAATGTACATTCACAGAAGACTTGAGACAAATGATACATCATTATTATCATTATTATTATTATTATTATTATTATTAATTATTATTCTTTTTGGTAAAACCAGGAAGGGGCTATGAGTAAAATAGACCTTCTTTTGAATTTTTATCAATAAAAGAATTTATTTAAGAACTCTTAGAAAAGGCTGTGTGATACCAGCTTTTTAAAATTTTTTTCTTTCTTTTGCCTGTTCATAATAACCAATTACTCTTTCAAACTGCCTTGTGGAAACTGTGCAAAGCTGTCACATTGAAATTTGACTTATTTTCCTCATGTTTTTTCAACCTAACATTTCCTCCCTAAAAATGCCCACAGTATCATAATGCTCCCAAATTCTGGCAAATCCTCTTAAAGCCCCGTAGCATCATCGGGTCTCGTAATACTCAAGAGAAATGGCTGCCATTTTTTTTTTTCTTGTGTGGGACAGAAGCTCCATGTCTCTTTTCTTCAGGTTGTAAACCAATAATCAATGCAATATGTTGTTTGAGAAGTGATATGGAAAGTGCTGAAGGAGAGGTTCCAGGTTACATTTGTAACTACAACTTTTATTGTCAAAATATTAGTGAGACCAAAGTAAGAGTAGATATTTTCAAACACAGTCTTTTAAGTGTTGTGTTATCAAATTAAACCATGAGTAGGTATGTAGAGTTGGTCCTGTGTGGCAGTACAGAAAAGTCATATATTATTAACGATAAAGAGGAGGAATGACAGGGAAAACCAAGGGGCTAGTGCAAACAGACCACTTGTGGCTAATAGAATATTCAGTGTTATTTCAAATGAAATAATAAAACTCCATGTAGAAGGCCAAATGATGAAACAACCTGATTCTTTATTTTTTTTATGATAGTTTATCTCATGCATCAGTATTTTGGAGAAAAACATAAGTTGAATCCTAAATAAGCGTGTCTCCATAAGATTTGTAGTCTGCTAGATTAAAAATTCCCGGGCAGGTGTGTAGATAAATTTTATGACTAACAGTGTTGCTGCTTTATTGTCTTAGTAAGTGAAAAGTGAGGTTTTTATTTTTATTTTTAATTCTTATTTATTTATTTATTTATTTTGCCAACACCTAGTCAGGAGTAAAAAAAAATAAAATGCCAAATGTTTCATGTCACAGAGTAAATGAATAGTAATAATATAAAAGTAGGATTTGCCACAGCTAATCCTCAGGAATTGTTTTATCTGTGGATAATCTAGCATATTGCATAGAAAAGTCAGACTTTACTTATTACTTATGATCTCCAGGTTTAAATAACAGTTTCCTAGATTAGTTCTGAGTTTGCTTTTTGATGAACAAAGTGATTTGTGCAGTAATGTGTCTCATGGTGTTGGCATAATCAAATGTCTCTTTTCATTCAAAAGCTGTCATTTAATAGAAGTTTGAAGACGAGCCAAGTACAATATAAATAGACCACGCAGAAACAAAAACCTGTTCAATACTTGGAAAAGGTGTGGAACATCTGTTCAAAATGGCAAGCGTTGGTTCACTGACTTAATTGTAGGTGTCCTAGATGCTAAATTTTGAGTTTTTTCTGCTTCAACAGTTGATTTGTTTTTTCTCTTAGGTTGTTAAAATTAAAAATGCAAAATTTGTATGAACTTGACTTTTATGAGGCAAAGAACAATTTTGTAAAATGTGGATCATTTCCTTTTATCCCCAAAGGAAAAATTTTACAGTTTTTAATATAAATCAATTAGTATCAAGAAATTATTCTCAGGTGTAGTAATAAATCACTACATGAAACATTCATTTATGCCTGCAAGTTAACAATGCCATCCTGTCCCTAAAAGGGTTATTATGAACTGAATTTTTGGAAATCCAGAACAATTATATAAAATAACATAAATATTTAAAAACTTAGAGTGATATAAAAACCAAAATATATCAAAGCAAGGCATGCATTTAATTGAGTCATCTGCTGAAGCATTTAATTCAGTGATCTTGTGTTTCTTCATATTTGCACTTAAGAAGAAAGCATATTCCAATGATGAATAAAAAATAAATATCGAGCTTCTAATTTTCTAATACTGTTGAGAAAATAATAGCTGCTACATTAGCATCCTAAAGTAGATATCACTCCCGACCTAATACCACATCTCTAGCAATGCCAGATGAAACCTTGTCAGTGACCTTTCTTGATCACACTTCACAGTATAAGTACCTGATAAGACTATCTAACAACCACCAGCACCTTCTAGACTTGCTTTCTCAGCTGTGGAGGGAAAATTCTACTACTTCGCATACCACGGGTGGGAAGAATTTCCTCTTCTCCATTGTATTTCAAGAGTCACCCTTAAGAAGAGCACTGGGGTAAACTTGCCTCAAAGATTGTTAAACGATTACTAAATTCAGTTAAATTATTAAAATTTAACTTAATTTCTGGTGTAAGAATTTGGTTTCAGGGGAAGCAATTCACTGTTAAAAATGAGTGCAATAAAATGACTGAATTTTTTATAAGGATCACTGTTGCTATTTTTCATAACATTTTAGAGTTAAATCTCAAAAATTTCATGCTCACCTATTTTTCCAGTTTAGGTAATTCTATATGACCCAGCTTCTTATTTCTCAAAACTTTTTACTTAGTTAATAAATAAAAGGTATCAAGAAGGACATATAGACTCCATGAACTATTGATTCCTGGAAAATCATACAACTTTGACTACAAAGAGTATGAAATTACAGAAGTTTGATTGGTGCATGTGTGCGTGCGTATGTGAGTGTGTGTGTGTGTGTGTGTGTATGTGAGTATACAGTAATTATTCCTCTTATGTATCTGGGCCCGTATTGCGAAATTAGACTTTTCTAGAAAATCAAAATTTTGGTTCTCTTGCTTAGTTTATCACTTTCGTTAGTTACCCACCAAGTCAGTAAATTAGAACTAGAAAATCAGAGTCAGGTGAAACAGTGTAATAACTTTTGATCAAAAGGTTTTCCAGGAAATTTGGCCAAATAAAGAATGGATGTTTATGTATATGAGAAGGAGAAAAATAAATGTAATTTTGCCTCTGTTCAATGACACGTAGAAAGGGTCCCAATTTTAGTGTTTTCTTTCAGTTACTTTCTGATGACTAAATATAGGAAAATATTGAATGTACTACTTTAATGATTAAAAAGATTCAGTAATTATTAAACAACCATATGTTTCTGAATCTTTAAAATAGATGCATTTTCATGGATAATTCTCACAGGTTTCCTTTCAGATACTTGTATTTTTCTTACTGTTCTGCTATGTGCCATGTGTCTACAAACCTAGTTATTAGTCCCAGAACAAAAGATACTGTTTACATGGAAAATTCGAAATCATCAAAGATGTTGAGAAAAGAAAGGATTTTTTTTTTGTTTTTAGTTTGGTTTTGCTCATTTGTTTAAGTTTTTGAAGCCTGAATATTTTCTTCTAATAACTAGTGAAGATCAGTGCTTTAGAAATTTTCTAGTTTCTTTGTCATTCCTCAGTCACTAGTCCAAAGCAATATGAGTGTGAAATATATCAGGTTCCTGTCATGCCACACCTCTGGCACCAGCTGCTGAATTCAGAGTTTCTGTAGTCTCTGCCTCATTACCTTGGAATGCTGACACTTGATCCAGCTTTTCCACTGTACTTCAAGGCCACCTATTGCACCTGCTGGATTTTCTTGCAGAACATTTCTAGGCAATGCCCCACCACCCATGAAATTGTGGTAACCTGTTGCTTGTATGAGGAATGTAAGAAGCACCAGTTCATGTTTTTATACAGTATGAGACAACAAGATTGTTGCTTTGGAATTCGCAGAAGAAATCCTCTGTGTGGGTGTGAATTAAAACCAATGCTGAATAAATACAACCTGCACATTGCATTATAATTTAATTTCAAAAGTGAGAACTGAATTTATGACTAAACTGAAGATAAGCCATACTCTTTCTCTTGAGACCAGTGCTTAGATTCAAGAACCGGGAAATGCAGTTAAATGAATAGCAATTAGATGAAGTATTATTAATACTGATCACAATGAAAAGGGGCGGTGGACTTTCCTATGTGGGAAAGCTGGGGCTACCATCGTTTGTAATAAAAGTGGAGGAAGAAATGAAGGTCATAATACCTTTGAAAATCTATGGTTAATGGATATGTAGGCTACAGATTAGCAACTGAAATGTGAATTGATAACATCTTTAATCAAAGTTTTACACCTTTATGTTCCTAAAGAAAGTTGACTAATTTATAAAGGGAAATAAATTATTCCAACAGAAGGCTGCTTGCTGTTTTACAATAATGTGGAGGTGGGGTATCCTAATTTGACATTGATCTCAATCTCAATAATAATATACCAAATCAATGGATTCCAGACAAATTCGATAATATATTAAATAAGTCATAAACAATGAACTTTTTTCTCCTTGCCCTCACTCAGGGAACCAGCTATTTAGAATTGAAAGGATTAATAAAAATTCAAACACCATAATTCCAGTAGAACAAAATAAATTCTAGAGTGGCTAATCGACTAGCTTGATTTTATAAAATTCACTCATAATCAAAGCTATATAATAAATGGCAGTTTGGCATCATTGGCATCAACTATTGATTTTTGCATTGATTATTTTGCCAAGTACTGATTAATGTATTGATTTTGTTTTAGAAGAGCCATCAGTAAATTTTGTTTCTGTAATGAAAGAATTGTTCCATTAGAAAGTGGCTGCTATTCTTGTATATTAGAGGTACCATATCCACTTTTATTACTCATCACTATATAAAATGTGCGAATTCATGATTTTGATTGTTTATCTAAATATTGTATTTAGAAAGTTGTTACAGTGCTACTGAATGCATCTTGTGAAACATCGACAGTCTATTTTCAGTCTTATTAATTAGGTACAGATATTCTGTTTGTAAGGCCCAACATCATAAAACCATATTTAATTACTACACCACTGAATTATTGAGATAAAAAAAGAAAACGAATGGACTACATACTGTATAGATTTAGAATTATCATTTTTTTCTTTTTAAAAGAAAACTCTGCTTAATTAATGAAAATGTAAATATTTAATGGAAAACATTGCTTATCAACATCTGAACTAGATGATACAGAGAATGGATAAGTACTAAGAATCTGTAAATCTAAATAGGATGCAAATTTACATGCATGAAACAATAGATAGAGAGGTGTGAAAGACATATTTACATAACAAGATGAATATGAGAGCATGTAATAGAGTTTTAAGTGGACATCCAGTAGGAAGCTGTGAATTTCATAGTTATACAATCACATGTATACGTCTTTGATTTGCTTCTTTATTTTTTGTTTGGTCTCAGACAAGTCACTTTACTTGTCTAAATTATTGTTATTTCTTTATAAAACCTATCTTATGTTTATATTAGAATAGGTTAAGCAATTTCATAAAAAGCACAACTACTAGTCATATATAGTATGTTTGATAGACATGTATCATGATTAATTATGAACAAACCTACAAGAAACAGAGCAAATAGTGTTCTCAGGAAAGGCAAAAGAAAAGGAAGAACATTTAAAGTAATTCTTAAAACTACTGAGTCTAAGGGAGGGTAGATATGGAGAGGAGATGGACGTAAGTCTGTGGCATGAGCGAGAGTATTCACATCTGACTCATCTTTGGAACTTCATGTTACCTCATAGTAGATAATATGGTTGTTGATTGAGAAATACAAATAAGTGAATCAGGAAAATAGTAGGAAATTAGGTTGAACATATAAATTTAATCTTCAGAGGCAAAGCAATAGTGATATTAACAAACTCTAGAAGATCTGTACAGGTAAAGGGAAAGGCCGTCTGACAGGATTAGATGGGAGATTATGAGAATAGAGAGGAAACTAATCTAATAGCCATAGTGCAACTGCATTAAACCCAAGCATTTATGCATTATAAGACAATTTATAATCACTTAATGAGAATATCTTATAGAATATAACAGTTTTTTTAAGAAAGTAAAGAATCAAGAAAATTTTTGGTGATTGATGACAGCAGAAAATTAAAAAAGGAAAAATATTAACAATCTGGGGTCACTATAAGGAGTCTTAATAATCTATAGTCACTTCAGGAGAAATTGCAATCCATATTTGCATTATCATAATAAGAGAATTAATAGTACATTTGTATGTAAACCAAGAAACCAGTATGGATTTGAGCACAATTGTCAGGGATGAGTTAGTGGAGCAGGCATGCACAGCAATCTATCTGTATTGGGAAGGAAGTATGACTTTTTTTGAAAGAATTCATTGTAGAACTCTTGGCCAAACAGGTGTTGCATTTTGTTTACCCACAAGTACTATTTAAACTCCATTCTGTTGTTTGGAAATTTAGCTCATGTGACAGTAGGAAACCATTAACCTTGCAATAAAGCTAATTCTTGCTAGACATTCTTCCCATGAAATATGATGTACTTTCTCTCATCATGCCCAGTGAGTTTTAATTTTCTGTAAGATGCCAGATATATAGAGGAAAATCTTTTTGTCTCTTTGACAGTAGGGAAGCACTTTAAAGCCAAGCAGTCATTATATTTTTATTTCTGGGTAAATGCAAACTATACAGTCAGAAAAAGAATCTAAATGCCAAAAGACACATGAGAATCACTTCTGAGTTAGTGTTTTACCTGAAGTTCAAATCTAAGTATCTAATTTTACTTTTCCCTCAGGATTTCTATAGATTTTCTTCCTACAGGTAGACTTTTACTTTTGGCAACCTTATAGTTAATAGACTAGGAGCTGCTCATCAGAATAATGTTTTTCTAACACATTGTTATTTTTATAACCACTAAGTTGCAAAGGTGGTATGATATCTTTTCTTTACATGAATCTGTTAAATAAATCAGATTTCTTCTCCAACTCCATGTTTAAAGATAATATTTCTAGAAATTATATAATCACATATTATAACCTAAAATCAATTATAATGGGACATACACTAGTAAAATGGAAATATTTTCTGGAGTCTACATGTAATTTATAGGCAATGATACTGGCAATCAAATGATAAGTAAACACAAGTATTTTTTAAATTATGAAAAATATGATGCATATTTTTTATTTATAATATAGATTATATCCATAGATATTTATGACTTGTAATTTACTTCATTCTTAATTTTAGTTTTCTAAATTTTTAGGGAAAACACTCAGATAAAATATAGTGTTGGAATTAGAAGAAATTTATTCAACAAAAATATTAAATGCCTGCTATAAGGCAATTTCTAATGGTATTTTCAGAGAGAAATTTCTATTCTTTAATCCTGCATTTTGGTCAGAAGCTTGTGACTTGACATGCTATTAAATATATTTATTGATTCAACAAAATCATGAAATACATTTTTAATCTTTCTTAGACAAGTAGGAGACTTACCTTTAAGTTTTATTTTGAGTGTGAGAAGGAAAATGCATCATCATATAGGTTTCCAACTATCCTTTAACCATCTCTCCACTAAGATATAAGTTATAATCACTTTTAACCATCAAAGGGAATTTAACCTTGCATTATACAAGGATATTAAGAAAATTACAATCTCACTTGTGCCTAATAATTTGTGTCCTATGAAATTAATTGATAAATAATTGTCATGTAAGTTCCTGGAGAATTTTTTTTTTTTCACTACAGCCTGGTGAAGGTTCTCTTTCAATCAGAAATACAAGAAAAGTTAGAGAATATTAGTGTCAGGACAATGTTTGCTGAATAAAATGTAATAGCTTGGTAAATGTCTCTTGAGAAAGTAACTAGAATGGGCTCTCTTATTCAGACTATTAAATTTCAGTATGTTGCTGAAGTCAAATAAGTGTTTATTTGAACAGAATGTTTAAAGAATATAAAATTTTTCCTTTACAACCAACTCTCCAGATACTTAGTGTGTTGATATTTAGATTCTAAAATTTATATCAAAAGTATCATTGAAACATGCTGGTACTATAATTGGCTAAGAATTTGCATTAAAGATGACTCTTGGGTGTGCACTCAAGCATTTATATGTCCAATAACAGCTACCTGTGGGAATATTCTGATCTATTTAGAATTCTTATTTTTTCATCAAAGGTTTTAAAATATAAGAGAAAAAAATTAATAGTTGCTAGATGAAGCTGAAAAGAGGAATAGCAATGCATCGAAGAGTATTGTAAAATATACGAACTTGACATGACTCCCAAGTTGCAAATAAAATCAAAGTTGAAAATTAGTATCTACTGATCCATGTATTCATTTCCATGCATTCTTTATAAAGTACATCAATACCAATATTAGTACTGTATTGGCATAGTAGCAGACATATACTTTCCTTCTCTGTTCTTAAAGGACTTAATAGCATGACATATATAAAATGATATGTGTTCCTAGATTTGGGGGGAAGAGCTCGTAATATATAAATATATTGTTCTAAACAGAATGAAAAGCACACTGAAAACAAAGACTTAATCCACATTTAATTGTTTCTGAGTCAAAATTGGATTCTAGATTTAAAGACATTTTGTTTTTGGAGTTATATACTGATAAAACTTTTACTTTTCATTATTGTTAAAATCCAAAATACTTGCGATAAATCTTGAGGCAATCATAAGTTATTGTACATTATGCTGACGATAACGGCATATTAATAATTTTGCATTAAGCATATAAAAACTTTATTGAAAAAAATTTGCGGATGATTTTGCATTAACCTAATATAGAAAGAGGTTATGATACATCTAGAAAGCTTAAAATATATATTTACCAAGTAGGAAAATGTCAGTGCAAAACAGTGTAGTTCAAATAGTGTTTGAGAATAGGTCAAAGCTGACCTAATATCTATTATTTGCTTCAATTGTTAGAGATCAGAATTCTCTCTATATCCAAACAATGTATATTTGTAAAATCAAAATGTCAAGAGTCATGAGAGATAGAGGTTATTTTCTTTTTAAGAATATTTTAAGAAATAAAACAAAAGTATATAACTAGGACAATAACTAAAACAGGAAGTGCAAACAAACAGAACTGGTTGGGTACCCCGCCTAGCTATTAATTTTAAAATCTCAGCATTTTGTTTCTCATAAGCATTTTATGGGTAGAGTTTTCTAATTCTCCTTTTCCGGAAGATACACATCATGGGACACAAATATTTTGGTGTATCTTAGTTATGTTTCTATTCTTAACTTTTAAGACTAATGTATTATAGGGTAAGCATTCAGGAAACCTCAAAGAGCTTGTATTCCCATGGGACAGGCACAAACCTGGTAGACAATGAGAGAAGAATAACTTTGCAGATTGTGATACATGTCATGAGGGGAATAAACTGACTGAGAAGATAACCTACTTGGATAGGATGGTCAGAAGACGTCTTCAATCTTGGGAGATGGATGGGAGTGCTATGCAAGTCACAAGAAAACTTTATGGCAGGAGCAAGATTTTGAGGGACAGAAGAGTGGGCAGGGATAGATGGTTTAGAATGACTATGGTATATCAGTTAGGGACAGGGAGGCCATGGTAAGCAGTCAGGATATTTTAATAAATACAGGGGGAACAGATGACAGCTCTTCCTAAGCAAGAAAGTGAAAGGTCCTTTTTATATTTTTATAAATGTTCTGGCTGAGCTGTGGAGGATTAGATGTTGGGAGATGGAAATGTTAGACTCATGGAGACTAACTAACTGGCGATTGTTCTAGCCTCTGTTCTTCAGAAGTGTTCTCCTTGTTGAATATTTTATTACATATATATGTATAACCTACCTCCCCTTCTTTATTATTTAAATTCTCATTCATTTTCACTACTTCCATGACCATCAAAAATTATGCTCCTTTCTTAATTACCACTTATGTCATTTACTGCTCTGCCTTTCCTTCTTTTTTTTATGGCACCGCATTCTACCCATTTCGCTGAAGCACTAGGCTTCGTTTGTATAATAGTGGAACACAGTAAATAACATAATATCATGTAATGCATACATAGCAGCACCAAAAGCATAACATTTTGTTCCCTGATTCACTTAAGAAGGATTTAGAAAGTCATTTTTAAAACAAAATACAATTTCCAGGAAAAAAAAAAAAAGACAGCAAATGGCACCGTCTGTTTATTTCTCTTGAAGTCATTGTCAGAGAAGAAAACCACTTTGGGACGTGAGCCTGTGGTACTTATTGTAGGCGTGAAAGGACTTGATGTTGAGGTTTTATTAGCTCTGACAATATGGGAACTTTACATTCTAAACTGTAATAAGTAATATATAAAGTAATTTAGATATGCTGTAGCCTGGGTGTATATCATACTGTGTGAGTTAATAAAGCTGGGGTAAATTTGTCAGTGGTGAAACTTTTATATAATATCGGGTTTTTGTTGACTTATTTGAAGTTTTAGAATACTCTGTGTGTGTGTGTGTGTGTGTGTGTGTGTGTGTGTGTGTGTGTGTGTGTGTGTTTTAATACTCTGTCAACATATTCTGTCCTCTTTAATAACATTTTAAATAAATACATATAAATATATATAATTACCACACATATCTATAGAATACAAAATATATTAAATCATAATAGTTTGCTCTTACCAATTTCTGTTATGTAAGCTAATATGGTATTAAGTTGATAGTATTATACTTTATCACTTTCAAAATTCTAAGTATTTTCTTTTCCATGAGTGATTATTTTTCCCTTTGGTTATTTTTGAACTAGTTATAATAAAAAAAGTTAACACTTTTTCTGAAAAATATGCAGTATCTCAATACAACTTACTTAATTTAGCAAACGATCTCCAGCAAATAATTTCTTTGCATTTTGCATATATGAGAAGAAACTCAATTTTAGAACAATACAGAAAGTAGTTTTTCTAACAATAAGGCAGACTAGGAAACCATTTATTTTGAAATAACTAAAACACTAAATTATATGTTCTTTGTTTATGTCTTAGCTGACAGGACTGTGTGTGTTTGTGTGTGTGTGTACATACACATACATATACCCATACACGTACATATACATATATATATATATCCAAATTTCAGAAAGAAAATTAAAGCAAGTATCCAGAAAAGAGACCCAGTGAGAATAAGCATAAGTGGAATCATCTGCTAATCCCTGATGAACTTGATTTTTCACTCTGATGACTTTGAGGAAAAAAGGAGACAGTGCACAGTGGCTAGACTCTGTCCAGCAGGGTAGAAGAGCCTTAGTACCAACAGGTTTTTATCATCAATTCGCCTGTAATACAAATTAAGAAAACAACAAATTTTATAGAGAGACAATAAGGTATAGTACCTATTATTACCTTGACTCTTAATTGAGTGGTCCAAAAATGCTTAATTTAGAAATTTATATCCTAATCTTGTATTCTGGCCAGGGGAAGTGATAAAAACAAAGCAACTAGAATCCAGGCCTCAGAGATTTCTAGCAGATAAATGCCTTTAATTATTATTAACAATGGAAAAAAATCATAAAGTACATGAGAATAAAAAGCATGGTATGGACGTGGGGAAGTTAGATTTAGACTGAAAAAAGAATCCCAGATTTTAGAATTCCCAGATATGAAATAAAAGGTTGATATCCTCTGAGAATAAAAGAAGGTGTTAAAACAAGGGTAAGTAAAAATATTCTGTAAAAATGACAGCAAAACATATAATAATGAATGAATAACACAATGAATGGGTTAAATAACTGATATAAAACTGTTGAAGAGAAATTGAGTAAAATGAAATAGAAATCTAAAGAAATTTCCAGAAAGAAGTATGGAGAGATAAAAAAGTAGAAGAGAGAATTAGAAGGAGAGAAAACAAAGCGTAAGAAGGAAAGAAACAGAAAGAGGGGTCAAAGAGAGGCAATATTAAAAGAGATAAGTAATGAAAGATTAGAATCTACAGATTCAAAGATTTGCAAACTGGAAAAATAAAATGAAATCCACTAGAACCATCAGAATGACAGAGCAAAATAGTAAATATCTGAAGAAAATACTTACAAAGAAGCAACAATTAAACAGAGCTGATTGAACATTATTAAAGATGGTAAGCTAGACTTTTTTGGAATATTATCTTCATTATAACTTTATTAATTACTGTCAACAGAATTGTAGACTTATCACAATATCTGTAGAGTACAAATTCAACATAAAGTTATTTTGAAAAAAATCTCAGAGAAACGAGAGAACTTTGGTGTTAAAATTTATAGAGAATATACTTCTGGAAATAGGAAAAGGAAGACCTGAAACATAAGGAGAAATAGTGAGCAAATAAATTGGTGAACATGTTTATAAAAAAGTATGAAGTGTATAAATGCACAGTAATATGTACATTGTGGATTAATAAAGAATTGAAATACTGAACTAAAAAAGGTGGGTAATCAAAGTCAAATCATTCAAAGGAGAAGATAATATATTGATTATTTTAGATTCACTGAGCTAAATTATTATGTATGTTAACATTTCTAAAACACATTAAACGATAGAGTATATATAATTTTGAACTTATAGGGGGGATAAAATGGAACAAAAAGGAAGAAAAATCTAAAAGACATCAAGAAAGGAGAAAAGAGAAAACCTAGAAAAAGCAGGAAAAATAGAAAGCATAAAATAAAATTATAGCAACATATTCAAAAATATCAGTCTACCTCTTAAGCATATTAGAAAAATAAACTCTATTTAAAGAGACAGATTGTTATATTAGATTTAAAAACATAACAGTTGTATACTGCTTATGAAGGATACCCTAAAACATAATATAAAGCTTTAAAGAAGAGGGGAGAAAAAGAGGTACCAAACATAACAACTGAAAGAAGGATGCCGTAGATATTAATATTTGAGAAACAGACATTAGGACAAAAGCATTACTATAATAAAATGATATATATTTACATCATTAAATATATGTAATGACATATTTAAATTAGTTAGGAATATGTGAATATTCTAATGTATGCCATGCAAGATACAGTAAAATAAAGTGGTTCCAATTATATTAAGTCAACATTGACATAACTTTGGGGGGAAATAATAAACCCAACAATAAAATGAGAGATTTTAACAAATAACTCTCAGCACCTGAGAGCTCAGGAAAAGTAAGCACGAGGAAAGATATGAAACACTCAAAAATTAAACATATTGATATAGTAGCACATTGAAAAAATTACCTTTTCTTCGTACTTTTGTTGATGCCTTTATTCTATGG
>NW_011888834.1:2204979-2216829 GCF_000151845.1 Pteropus vampyrus | reverse complement strand
TTCCTTTCTGCAGTGGTGTTCATTTTAACTCTTTCTGATGTTTGAAATGTGTATCTCTTTGGTGGAAAGTAAGTTTCATCTTTCTCTGAATTTCCCAAAACTAGGTATTCACTTCCCTAGCCTCCCTTGCAACTAAATTTTGAGCATATTCACTCAGGCTTGAATGCACTATAGGCAATAATAGATGGCATAGGCAGTAATAGATGGCAATAATGGAGCAACAAACATTTTCATAAACAACGTGGCTGTGTTTCTGTGGCTGCATCCAGAGTCCACAGCTGATTATTCTTTACAAGAACATTTCTGATTTGGGATGCCGTTTCTAACTGGACAATGCCTGAGCCAGTTTCTCAGATCTCTCACTGATTCTGTTAGCTTCTTATTATAATTTTATATTCCATTTGCTGCTTAAATCAACCAGACTAGGTTTCTATTTCTTGCAACTAAAAACTATGTTATGCATCATTTCTGACATTTCTCTCATATTCTTCATAACCAGTCAATCATCTAATCCTATTTCAGTTTTTATCTTCCAAATAAATCTTGAATTTCCCCCATTTTTTTGTAAAGCAGTTATAATCTTTTGCATGGACTATCAAAGTAACCCTTCTTGATAGCCTATAATTCACTCACATACAACATCATCTTTTATTTCTGTTTAGGTCTCACGTAAAACCTTGTAATATTTATACATTGACATTCGGATAAAAGCCAAAACCATCATCTTGGCTTTCAGGCCCTCTAAGTTGTAAAACTTAAGCTACTCTCAAGCTTCACTTCTTACCTATCTCTTTACCACTCTCTCTGATTTAATCATCCTGGCTCTTAGGTCTTTGAACAGGATGTTCTCACTGCCTGGAATGCTCCGTCTCCTACTTTGTTATATATATAACTCTTGCTCATCTTTCAGATCTCTGCTCAAAATAGTTTTCTCAGGAAAGACTTAGAGTAAATAAGGACTTTACAAACTGGGTAAGAGATGCCCTTTGATTTTGGTAGCTCCAGGGCTTATTGTAGTGATAGACATATAGGAAATCAATAAACAGTTGAATTAATAAATGAATGAATAACAAAATACACTGTAGCTTTTACAATATGGGTTTTTCATAAGCAATTTTGGTCGAAAAAGTTACTATCTCTGTGTCTGTTTGTTTGTCTACCTATGGTTTATATCTATATAACTTCTGTACTCCAGCCTGGAAAACTTTGAAACCCAAGCAAATATTACTTGCCTTGGTCTCTGATAAAAACTGTGCTCTTTGTTTTCGTAACTAAAATTTATTGACAGCCAACTTTGCTGGTGACAATTATGAAAAAAGAAATTATATAAATATGAGAAGAAAGCATCATCTTGATTAAATATGTGGAGGAATATGTGTTTACTTTTCTAATTTCCACAAGTCTAACCAGGAAACTATTGTATGATTATCAATATATCTCTGCATTTCTATTAAAATTAATTATGAATTGTAACTCATGAATTTCTCTTTTCCCCAAGCTTTATTGAGGGATAGTTGATAATTTAAAATTGTATGGTGACAGAAGATTGATTATGGGTGGTAAACATACAATGCAATATATAGATGGCATGTAATTGAATTGTACAGTTGAAATCTATATAATTTTATTAACTGTCACCCCAACATATGTAATAAAAATTAAATTAATTTTTTTAAATGTAAATGAACCTAAAAAAATAAGATCTACAACTTGATTATACACACACACACACACACACACACACACACACACACATTGTGAAATATTCACCACAAGCAAGGTAATTGACATATAATCACCTAACATCAGTACCATTTCTTACGTCTCACTTGGCACATTTCAAGTATACGTACAATATTGTTAATGTTGTCATATTAGATCTCCAGAATTTATTCATCTTACAAGGCTTCAGCATCTTTCAAACCCTTGACCAACATCTTCGCACTCCCCATTCCCCCAATACCTGGTAACCACCACTGTACTCTTTAGTTTTGAGTTTTAGTATTTTAGATTCTACATGTAAGTGAGATCATGCAAATTTATCTTAACCTTTGTCTGCCTTAGTCATTTCCTTCATCAGCTGAGGTTGAAGTGACCTTTCTGATCCACAGGAAGTCAGTATTAAACAACAGATCTGTAATTCTCAGGGAAAAACGTAGTGTCCTGCTCAAATATTTTTTAAGCATACTAACATATTTGGCAAAAACCAATAGATTTTCTAGTGGGCATTCTTACCTATGGAATGCTTCTAGCCAGATAAATATAATTGTATTAGATTGTTTATGATAACCAAACCAAGAGTCTATTAATAAAATATCATGTAAACAATAAAACTATTTGAATATAAAATGATGATTTTTATGATGAATAAAGCACTTTCTGTGCAAATAATATGATCCATATATCTCTTAAAGACTCCACATATTAATGTGGGCCAGAGCACATTCTAATGCTGCAAGAATTAAAATGTGGGGATATGTGGAGACTTCAGAGCTCTCCGTGATTCACCTATCCCCAGTTATTACTGGAGTACTTGAAATTATTAGTAAAGCCCAAAACTGGCTAAGGTCTCTGGTTCATGTGGGTCTGATTTGGCAATACAATCCTTTGTGCAGTATCCACATCTATCGAAGGTTGATGGTGAGAAAAAAAATTAAATAATGTTGATAATTCCACAATGAAAGATACAAGCAGTTAAACAAATAAAGGGGTGACTTTATTCGTATTAAAGTCATATAATATATCATCTGAAAACTGAGTTAATGCTTTCAGACAGCAGACACATTGAGGGTAATTTTTTATACATGGGAAATATTTTTTTTTAATTTTCATAACCTGTATCAAGAAATATATTTTAAAAATAAGGAAATAAATAGGATTAT
Source organism: Pteropus vampyrus (assembly GCF_000151845.1). Taxonomy (NCBI): domain Eukaryota; kingdom Metazoa; phylum Chordata; class Mammalia; order Chiroptera; family Pteropodidae; genus Pteropus; species Pteropus vampyrus. Next base: position 2,213,947 of record NW_011888834.1, on the reverse strand, counting down.
TCTTACATATAGCAAACAATAAAACATTGAAAATAATGTCAGTTCTATAATATTATTAGATTGATCAATTTTGTATAGATTCAAAGATCATTGTTCACTGTCAATAGCTAATTTAAAATATTTTCGATGCATTCTAATGTTATATCTTGCATTCCTTCCATTTTAACTACTATCACATAGTGAATTTAATCTACTGCTTTTTGATAGAAATATATATTCTAGGAACAGGGTGACAATATGATGCATTGATAAATTTTTATTTTCTACAGTAATTCTAAAACCCATTGATTGTATTTCTTTGATTCAAAGATATATTGTGGTTTTATATTCAGTTTTTGAAAGAAAATTCATTATCTTCAACATTTTAATTACTGAACAATACGCTAATTAAAGGAAATACTAACACATATTTCATACTAAAATCTTTTTGTTCTTCCTTTAGCGAAACTTGTAAGCTCTTCTTTCATCCACAGCTTTTAAAATAATTTTGAAAGATTGAATTTTGTAAAATATGCCTTTAACTAGGAAATATACAATAATTAGGATGTATATGATATTATTTCTTAACTTAATAAATAGAAAATATTGTATTTGGAGTAAAGAAGATCTTCAAGATCAAACATTATAATTAATAGCATAGTAAGTATAACCAATTAGACAGGGTCTAATATTTGACAAAATTGTAATGCATTTGAGAAACTCTTACCTTATATGAATACAAACATTTTAGTAAATTAATCATTAGACAATGTTCTCAAAAGTAAGATACTAAGATTGAGCCATGGAATTTAAAAGATCTCATCATCTTAGAGATTTATCAGCCATTAGAGCTGCTATTTTAGAGTTCTGTAAAATAATTCTAAAATTTGTTGTATTGTTTAGTTTTCCGTTAGACTTATACCAACTTTAATGGGTATAAGTTCTCAGATTTAATATTTTTATGCGAATTAAGGGTGTCTCTTTTTAGATTTTTAAAAAAATATATCTATTTATGGTAATCATCAAATCCTGCAGAGCAATTAGCAATGTGAGGTCAAAATATCTTCCTAAAGAAAACAGACGCTCCAGTGATGATGCCTGGCATTTAAATGAAAATGAGCCACCTGTTTTCCTGAAGTAAAATAAAAATAGCCTACCGCCCCCCCGCCCCCCCAAAAAAGAAAAGAAAAAACAAAAGTCATTTTTGAAGATCTTCCTATTTCATCTTTTTCTTAATTGCAGTGTAAAAAGGCCAAAACGAATAAAGCAGTTTGGTTATATTTTCTCTTGTTTTCTTACCTCTTCTTACCCTCCTTATGATAGGCTCAACTAGGTAACATGAGTTTATTATTTTGTATATAAAGGAGACCTGCAGTACCAGATTTTATGTAGGTGTCTTTCTTCATTTGTCATAGCCTTCTCATCTGTGTCCTCTATTTTTGAATTTGGTTACTCATTACAACACTACCTATAAACATCAAAAAAAAACCAAAACAAAACTAGAGCCAAGTATGTATGTGTGTGTGTGTGTATGTATATACATACATATATATATATATATACATATATATGTATGTATGTATATATATATACACACTGGAATAGAATAACTTTTTAATGAGCAAATTTAAGAGAACTGTTTCTGTTTGAAAACAAAATGTATACTAAAATTTTAAGAATTTTAAAAGCAGGGAATGACTGCTTTTTTATATACTAAAATGGAAAAAAGCAATGTTGTATAACAGCAGTATTTTCAGAACCTCATTCAGACGGTAAATAATAGATTATCTCAGAGAAATGGAGCATGTGGTGTTGAAGTATGAGCAATGAGAGCACCTAGGGTATAGATACATGAAACCGGCAGTGTTAATCTGGTAGCTTTTGTCTCTTCCATTTTCAACAGAGAAATTATTTAGAAAAACAAATTTGGAGATACAATTGAGAATGTATATCACCTGTAGTTCTGTGCCCTGAGTCATAGGACCATTGATTATTAAATTTGGGAAAGATAATAGATATCAAAGAAACTAGAACCCTATTATCACGATGTAAGCATCCAATATGTCCAACAACATAGTAAATGATGTAGCTAGGAATAAGTAGATCCGGGTCATGGAACTTTTTGTTCTGTATTTTTTTTTAATTCAGTGATAATTTACATAGTCTTTATATTTATGCTGAGATTATATAAAAAATCTGAACCTTTCTCATTTACATTTCCAGTGTACAAAGAACAGCTTATGTAGTGATTTAAATAGGGCAATTTGCTTAATCTCAAAAGGAAAATAGATTGGAAGAAAAAAGATGTGAATGAGATAAATTATTTATGTATATACTTAGTTAACTTTATAGTGTAAAGTCATTTTTTAAAACTAATTATTTATTTATGTATATTAAGTAAAAAGTTAAAGATGTCACCTTAGTTAATCTTAAGTAATACCTAACTGTAAAGTACTGTAAATCAATTATTTTTTTACTTGAACAGACTCTATTTCCATCTTGATGATCCAAGTTTAGAACCGATGACACTCAAAAATCTATATTGACAGAAAGACATGAAAATCTGCAGATAAACGTTATTTTTATGTAGGGAGGAAATTCAACAGTATTTGTTGGGAGGAAACTCTCCATGGATTTCTTATATTTCTGCACATCTTGAGAGCAGAAGCACTCATTTCCCTTGTTCTGGACTATCTTTACAAAGATGTTTCATAGCTTGGGCATCTTGTTCCACTATAATAAAGAAAATGTCTCCCACAAAGGCAAAGGCAGACAGGTTATGCCCATTAAAAAAGAGTCGGGTTTCTTAACCCTGGGTTTCCCCTTTTGTAATGTTCTGCATGTTCTGGTGTCACTTGCCCTTTTCTCATCATCCACTGAGAATTTAAGTTCAGGGAACAGGCATAAATAATAATTCTGGCTACTGCTATTGCTGTGAAAAATAACTTTTTGCTCCAACCCAAGAGTTTAATGTCTTTCGCCAGTGTCTGAGAAACTGATAGACTAACTTGTAAATTTGCAAATAGAGCAAAATCTCAGACCCTAACAGTTCCTAAAATTATCAAATTTCTATTACCTAAAATTCATTCTGTACATTTCTATCAAATTCATATTTATAAAGCACACATCCCATTTTATTATATATCTATCAAAACTCTCTAGTGGTTTTAAATTAAGTATAGATTCTCACCAAGAAATTAAAACTTTTTTATTATGTGGCACCAACCTGCCTTTTTAATTTTATTTTTTATCCCCTGAGCATATCTCATTTTTCCATCGACAAGGCCTTCCATCTGTTATTTCCTATATATGACCGTCTTATCTTTTCTCTCATATATGTAATCTTTCAAGAACACTCAGAGTTATACAAAGTTGAACAGTTTTTGTAGTGGTGTCCCTGTGGCACCACTCAGATCCCCTTTTAGGAGGGTGCAACTTATTCTCAGAGCCCCTGGAGGTGGTATCAGCAGACATCCCTCAACTTGCTTAAAATAAATTAAGGAAAGATAATGCAGAAATAAATTCAGAGAAAGAGAGGGAAAATGTTTGTTAACCATAACTTTTACTTTTATGAATGATACCAATGGTTTAAGTAGCAAAACTGAGTGGTAGAATTTAAATGTATAAAACCGAAAAAGAATGATTTCAATTTTTCCTTTTGGTAGCGACTACTATAAGTTTCCTCTCAAAAATCAATCTTGAAAAATTACTCTTGAAAATTTTAAGGAAGTTTATAACAATAGCCTAGACTAAGATGCCCCAAACAGCTCCACGAAAATAGATGTTATAGCAAAAATTTGATAGTAAGAGTTAAAAAACAAAAACAACTGAGAATACAAGAAACAATGAGTTGTACCAAAAACTCTTAAGTATATTTCAACAATAACCACCACCGACTCACTTATATTTCCTCATCACTCTTTCAAGCACTGGAAAGCTATGGATGACTGTCACCATATTGTAAACTGTGTTTTCTGTTTGATAACATGCTACTAGATTATAAACAAGTGTATGCTCTTGGGCATATTGAATGCTTGTTGAATGTCAACAGGTATACTTGTTTCTTGTTTGGGCTTTGCAGTAAATGATGGATCGTGGCCTTCCATTACAAAGACTCTTTAATCTTTCAGCTTCTATGTCATCTGTTTTCCCAGCTGAGCCTTTAGTCATTGGCCTTTAACATCCAGAATAACAGCTTTATGAGTCTGTAGTTTTTTCCCTTAAGTGTTTTTTCCTCTGATGCATTTGAGAAATGTATCAGATACACTTCATCCCTAGAGAAAATATGTTGAAAAAAGTCATAGTTATTTGAAATGATTGTTATATAATTATTATTCTATTAATTTTATATCTAAATTATTATTTGTTAGACACTATTATATAATTTGGCAATGCTTATATGACTATATTTTCATTGCATTTCTTTCATAATATAAAAACTAATATTTAAATGTGAAAAATATTTTTCCAACATGATACCTTTTTCTTGTGGCATCTAAAATTAGGATTTACTTCTTTTTCCTTATTAAAAGTAGCAAACATATAACATAAACGCATGATGCCAATAGCTAAATGAGACTTTTAAGTACTCAAAACAAGTACACAATACTTGATTCTTTACTTATATTTTCACTGTTTCCCTCTATAGGTACTCTTGAGATTATACACGAGGCAACTTTTAGTTGTACAGAATATGTCAGCAAATTGTAGGCAGTACACACCTAAAGCATCCCCTAGTCACTACGACAACCAGAAGTGTCTCCACACATTTCCAGTTACCTCCCAAGGCGATAGCACTGATCCATTTTCTTACTCTGCTTCTGATTCTAATTATTATTATTAGTTATAGCAAGAGTTAATATAGCAATTTCTTCTTATTATCTTCCCATCAACTTTCCGCTGTCACCATTTTGACCATATCAATCTTTTTTTAAATGACAGAACTCTGCTGCTCAAAATAGTTAAGTGCTGTCTATATTAAATTTCTAGGGCTGCCATACTAGATTATTATAGACTTGGTGGCTTAAAACAACAGTAATTAGTTCTCTCCTAGTTCTGGATGCCAACAAACCAAAATCAAGATTTGGCAGGGCCAGTTCTTTTGGAGGCTCTACAGAAGAAGCCACACTATGCTTTTTTCCTAGTTTCTGATGACTACCAACAGCTCTTGGCTTCCTTTGTTTACTGACTAACCAGTCCAGTCTCTGCCTCCATCTAGATAATGTCTTTTTCTCTGTGTTTCTTTGTGTTCTTTTCTGTCTCTTATAAGGACACTGTCACTAGATTTAGGGTCCACCCTAATCTAGTATGCTCTTATCTCATTCTTTACCTTAATTACATCTACAGTTACATCTGCAAAGACAGTATTTACAAATAAGTTCACATTCTGGAATTCCAGGAGAACATGAATTTTAGGGGACACTATTCTACTAACTGTAGCACCCATTGTTCTTAAGTTGAAATCCACAATTCTCATCACAGTTTAGAAGGCTTCACATGATCAGAAACTATTTTATTTTTTCCAGATTCATGTCTTACCAATCTCCTCTCTCAGTCAGCTGAACTCTGAACTCTAGGCTGTAGTCAGATTTCTTCTAGATATGATGTTTCACCTTCGCAAGTACTATCTCTTTGCCTGTGCCTGTCATACTCCTCCCCCTTTGACCTACTATTTTCTTACAAACTCCCAGTGTCAGATTAAAAATCACTTTCTTAATTATTCTGTAAGACTGTTTAGGGCAGCTGACCCTCCTCCACCTTACTCCCAGAGTACATATCTTGTAGCCTGTCACTTCTAGGTACTATGGCAAACACTGGGAAATAATAGTAAATGAACCAGATTTGATTCCACAAAGATCATGGCAAGGATTATATTACCATGTGTCCATAGACCATGTCATGTGCTAATTAGTTAACTAACTAGTCAATGCTATTTAGTTTTAGTTTTCCTTCATAAACAGTATGAGAAATGTTTTACCAATTTATTTGTACATAATTATTGAAGAGTAGTTTCTGTAGTAATTGTACATTGAAGTGCTTGTTTTGTGTTTTTACTCTTGATTTGGTATGGCTTTTTGAGAATATTTTATCACAAAAATAGCACTATATTTTCAAGAATTGCCATTAAAAGTCAGGCCTATTATTGACTAGCATCACCTTTGCCTTACAAATATTAATACCACTTGGCATGAGCTTCAAACTTATAAAATTAAATGGTGATAAACATGCCCTATATATAATAAGAATCCCCAACCTAACTTTTAAAGAACGAGTGAAAATTAATAATTCAACTTGGATTTGAATATAAATTGAGGAGAAGTGTTTTGTTTAACCCAACAGATTCCTTATTTTCATAGAATGGCCCCAAATCGCCAGATCAACTCTTGCAATGGCCAGGAGATTTGATGATTCTATAAACAAGAGAGAAATTATAAGTTTGAGTAATTCTTAGGGTAAATTTTAAGTTGACCTTGTCCATTAAGATGCTCATATTTCAGACTGGGGGATCATTTTGTGAAAAATTCTCCTTAATCATAAGCTGTCGGAAATAAATACTGTGTACTTCAGTGATGGCATTGCAAAGGTTTAAAGGGCTATTAGTGATGAGTCTCTAAATATACTTAAATATTCGCTTAAATAACATGTATCAGAAATCTGGGTGCTATGGGCAGAATATCTTCTATATTTCATGAATTTTATATCAGTATTCAAGATAAAACTTTAATTAATTAATTTATTTTTTAGTTAAAACAAGGTAACAATATGTGTCTTCCCAGTTTTGATTTTAGAGAGTTGGATGAGTCCACTGTTTTATCCATTTTGAACAAGCTAGCCAAGCTTTTGCGTATTTTACAATTGCTTATTATATGCTTAGAAATAAAGGTATAAATTTTTTTAAAAAACTTAACAAATATGTTAGATTATTTTGGATTCATCAAGAATTGTAGAAATAAGCACAAAATGTACAATAAGATTTTATTTATTGAAATATAATCCTTGGCTTTAAGGAAGATAAATAACATTTAATACAGAGTACAACATGAACAAAAACTTACAAAATAACATTTATTTTTAAAGTTTGTCAGCTAATGATCAAGAGATTAACTATTCGTTGAGGTTAACATTAAATGTTTGAATTTTAGAGTTAATTCAACTGATCAAAATAAAATGAAAGAAAAATGAAACTGAATTTTGTACCTCCACTTCTCAATTACTTGAGAATTCCTTTGAGAAAGACTGAACTGAGGGCCAGTTAATTGAAATAAGCTTCTGCATATAAGGAATGAGTCTGTCTGAGGCTCTTATTTTCTGGTAGCAGAAGAGTTAGGTAATTAAGTTACTGACGTTTCAGAAGTTTGAACTGTGCTTGGAACACGTGCAAAGGTCTCTAACATGTAATATCTCTATTTGGGAAAATGGGAACGCCATTTATTTTGTATTTGTCTCAGCCAATCAAGAACAAATGTTGTGACTCTACCCAGCCTTTGTGGTTCTTGTTATGATTATAAGATGTCCTTCAACAATAACTATCAGGAAATTTTAAAAAGACACAGACCTATTACTTATAAGACCTGGAAATTACACAGCACACCTGGGCCCACACAGCGAAGTCAAACGTAGAAAGAGAGATGTGTGTGTATTTAAAATCACTAATGTATTTTACTCTGCTTTCTTCTGAGGCTATATAACAATTTAATGTAGGGTAGCTATACGATTGAATCTCATCATTAAATCATTCTTTTAACTTGTTAGCACAGTTATCAACATAGCAAAGTACTATGTTCATTACTTTGTGCTAAGTTATCTTTTAGATGATTAAAGTCTGCTTGTTTGGTTAAGGAAAAGAACCTGAGGCCCATTCAAAGTATATGAAATAGTATGATTACAGATTATACCTAGCTATACAAACATAAGGTTTACTATATTAAAAAATATATATTTATTTCGAACTTGAGATTTTAAAAGGCAACATAATAGATGGAAAATGTTTTAGTAGTTTAGATTTGGGTATACTTGGAATTGAACTTACTTGCAGTGAGTTAGTACAATTAACTTCTCATAACTGCAAAATTATTATCTGTAAAATTAGAAATGTTTGGCTGAACATTACTGCAAACTGATCTAGAAACACTCAAAATTATGTAATTCTAGATCCTCATTTTTTCATACAGGGAAAATAAATTATATTTTATTGAAGTAACATTCTACAAAGGCCTTCTGGAGGATAGAATTTCTCTGAATTACACAATAGAAAAATAGCATCATTGAACTTTACTCCTAAAAGGGATGTATTTGTTACCAGAATAATGAAACATACTATAAATTAGTGAAATATAATGCTATAATTTAATAAAATATAAACCTATTTATATAATATTAAAGAGTATTCTGTGTTCACCAAATGTTATGCTTAATTCAGTTTTCTATCTCCTCCCACCCCTCCCACACACACTTTTAATGAGGCTAGCCCATTTCACATTTTTCGCAGGAGAAAGGACGTTGTATGTGGGAGGAGGATAAGATTTAGGGTTTCTAGGTTTGTAATTTGCTACTGTTCCATCTCAAGTCGTACACGTTCCCTGACATGTCTCCTTTTAGGGGCAAGAGAGGAACATGTGTGCTAGTCTCCTAGGGCCGCCATAACAAAGTACCACAAACTGGAGGGACTAAAATAGACATTTATTCTCTCACAGTTCTGAAAGTCAGAAGTCTAAAATCAAAATGTTGACAGGGCCAGACCTCTAGGAGAAGATCCTTCTATACCACTTCTAACTCCTGGTAGACCCTCAGCTTCCTTGGTCTGTGACATCCTGTCTCCAATTTCTGTCTCCATCTTCACATGGCCACTGCCCCTGTGTGTCTATGTTTAAATTTTCTTCTTATAAGGACACCAGTCATGTTGGATGAGGGCCCACAGTAATCCAGAATGCCCTCATATTAACCTAATTATATCTGCAAAGACCCTATTTTCAAATAAGGTCATGTTCAC
>NW_011888834.1:2196390-2203949 GCF_000151845.1 Pteropus vampyrus | reverse complement strand
TCATGTTGGATGAGGGCCCACAGTAATCCAGAATGCCCTCATATTAACCTAATTATATCTGCAAAGACCCTATTTTCAAATAAGGTCATGTTCACGGTACCAAGGATTAGAACTTCAGCATATTTTTGTAAGGCAGGGACACAATTCGACCCATAACAGGACCTAAGGGAGAACAGTGATAAAAGTTTTCAATGTTTTTACTTTAACTAATTATTATTGATAATTCAATAACTAATATATTTTTATTTATGGTATAAATTATATACTATATTACAAATGCAAATTATTATTACTATTATAGAAAACATGTATCTAGTGCTTATGATGTACCACATTCTACTTTAAATGCTTTACAAATATTAACTTATTTATTGAACTGAATTAAGAATCCATGCATTGTATCCTGTAGCAATAATATATTGATAAGCAGATTCTGTTTTAGATTTTAAAAAATTCTTAAATTCGACATTTCGTTTTTGTAATTGTATCCTTTTTGTTTTAATTCTGCCATGCATCCTTAAAATCTTCAATACCTACAAAGTTTGACTTGCAAAACATTATAGTAGTTTACAAATTTCTTAGTTTATTTAAACTTTTTTGTGTGTTCATTATTAGAGGTTGAACCAGTTCCAGATACCATTACCAGTGAAACCAGGCCTGCCATAGCAGCTGAAGGCTACCATTTATTACATACACTTCATTTGAGGAACTTATTAACGCTGACATCTGTTCAAGCCTTAATTACCACATTACTACAACTGGTCCCTTGTCATATTTCCCCTAATTCGTTGTAGCATAAACACGAAAGTGCAAAATGCATTCTCAGATAATGATAAAGTTGTTTATAAATGAGATACATATAAAGAATAATTTGCCACATATTGGTCACATGCTGGTTATTTCTAAATTTAATTTTTATGTTTTGACAAAAAATTTTTAAAACACTAAATTCTAAACAACTTTTTAAATTTTACTCATAAAACTAAAAGTATGCTGTAATATCCAGTTATAGGAAATAATGATTTAAACATACATTTAGTCTAATTAATAAAATATTTTTATTAGGTGTGTGAGAGATAAATAATCTTTTAAATTTTGTAATATATTAAGGAAAGAATGAAAACATATAATTTTTGCATCATTCATTTATTAATTTTAATAGCAACACAATTCTACGGAATATTATGGTTTTAATAGTAACTTCCTCAATAATGCTTCCTTAATGACGCTTTAATAATAGTCTCTTATTGCAGATTGCTGTGTGCATTTTGTGTAGAATTTATAATATCACAAGGGTCCATTATTACCATTGATGTTTTTCTGAGTGGCTAGTTAGCTTGTTTATATTCTTTGGAAATAGAATACTAAGTGAGAAATGCCAATAACAATCACTGATTCTTCCTGGAACAGTGATAATAACCACGGGTAAATAACACTGTTAAGTATTGTGCTTATAATACTCCATTTATTCTTCTCAGTAAGCCTTTTTTTATAGGTACTATTAGTATCTTCTCGGGGATTGTAAGGCTCAGTGAATAATGTTCTAGGGCTCATACTACTAGTAGACAGTGGGGCTGGGATTAACACCTAGGGTATCTGACTTCAGAATATTTTCTCTTAAGAATTATAATATAATATACTTATCATAATAAGAGACGATTATCATGGGGCAACTATATACTCATCTCTGAGCTTATTACTGAATGGCCTAAAAAAAATAAGTAAAATTTTGTGCGCTTTCCTTTAGAGAAGAGAAGGCATATATAAATGAAACTATTAAAATTAATTATACAAGCAGTATATAAGAAAAGATGCTGCATTTTATCCTGAGAATTTATTAAAGAGAGTGGACTGAACTGGGGTTAGGTTTTCATTGAATTAGAACTTGAAAGATATACCAGAGAAAAGAAAAAGAAAAGAATGACAACAGCAATCAAAAGTTTCAGTGCATGAAAGAAATCTTTTTAGAGAGGATTTACTCTAATTTAGGTAATGTATTTATCACACAATACAATAGAAAACAAGTATTAGTAACTATAATTATGATAATTTAGGTATTTTTGTAAAAATTCAAATTATCAAAATTTTGAGTTTTTTGGAGACTGAAGGAAGTTAATGAGCTGTCGGTTTACCATGTACAAAATTTCTTTGGAGTATAGACAAGCAGCAAAATTTTAGCAAACACCTATAAAATGTACTTAACAGAAAATTAGTATCCTTACATAATTCTCATTTATACGTTGCTATAAAAGATGTGAAAATAAAGGCCACAGCATATGCAGTGAAGTAGATTTTACAAACCAATATATTTTCCTAAATTATGTACTGATCAGGTAAAACCAGGTTTTGCTGGAATCAAAACCTCAGTTTTTATAAGTAAAAATTAATTTTTCATTCACACAAAATCACTTCCAAGCAATGACTCAGTGATCCAGGGTATTTCTTGTGACTCCATTTGTACTCCTCCACTGCTTCTAAAAGGAAGAAAGGTTTGTGATCCAGTATTAGATGACTTGGGTCAGAGGTAGCCCACATCACATCTGCTCACAGCCATCTCACCAAAACTAATTACCTACCTAGTGACTAAACTGGCCATACCTAATTGCAAGGGGAATTATAAGTTGAAAAGTACATGACTATTCAGGGATTGATTACTATCTGTGCTACATTATCAATGCTACTTCTATAGGACATTAATAGAGGATAAGCATATAACGATTTCCGTGTAAAAATATATTTGTGGTAGGTGTTTAAAAGTTAAATACATTTTTATATGTTGGATCTACTTAACCCTCTTAATATGCTAATGAACATTGGTGATATTCACAAGAAGAGTATTTAAAATGCAGCATTTCTCAAATTTATTAAACTATACACCATTTAGGTACCAGGATTCAGTCACCATATTGGGATAAGTCTGCACTCTTGGGGTTTTTTGGGAGCATGAAATGTGTGGATATTTTCTATGAAATAGATGTGGGTCATTTAGGAAAGACTTCAACAGTGTGATGTGGACTATACATGAATCAAGGGCATTAGAAATGGAATGTTTCATGTATAACATAAAAGTTGTAGGTGAAATGTGCCCAGGAACAAAAATCTCTAAGGAACACAAGAAAAATCCTTATGAGAGAAAAAGCACTTTTAACCATCTCCCAGAACCAAGGCATGAAACCTACCCAACCAAGTCAGAAGCACTCTATTATCTTAACATGCTTCCCATAATGTTTAAAATCACAGCTAGGAATTAAGGAAATAGGTAGGATGGAGAGAGCAGAAGCCAATTGCATTTCCTTTCCCTAATTAAGACAGCCGACAATTATGACTCTAGGCATTCAGCAGAGGGAGGGGAAGTCTTTACTTCAAATGATAGTGGAAGCAAGTTGATTAATACATTGGATTTATTATTTAATCCAGACTTTGTGTTATGACTTAAAGTAATTGTTGAACAATTTATTACTCAAGAATGAACAGGAAAGTTAATTGTGTGCCCAATTTTTTATGGAATTATCACCCTGAATGTATAAATATTAAAGAAGGAAGGGAAGTGTATTAGTTTGCTCAGGCTGCCACAACAAAGTACTAAAGACTGGATTCTTAAACAACAGAAATTTGTTGTCTCAAAATTCTGGAGGTTAGAAGTCCAAGATCAAGGTATCAGCAGGATTTTTTTTTTTTATAAGGCCTCTATCCAGGGTTTGTAGATGACTGTCTTCTCCATGTGTCTTCACATGGTCTACCCTCTGTGTGTGTGTGTGTGCGCGCATGTGTGTGAGTGCGTGTGCATGAGCACACACCCTAGTCTTTTCTTATAAAGACATCAGTCATACTGGATTAGAACTCACCCTAATGACCTCATTTTAACTTAATTACCTCTTTAAATACCCTATCTCCAAATAGTATCTGACTCAGCTCATAACAGGTAAAACGTTGCATTTTTATCATGCATCTTATTCAATGCATCTTTTGCATATTAGTAAATTTTCTGATATTAAACTACTTTTGACTTTCTGGAATAAATGCAGGTTGGCCATTGAATATAACTCTTATGATATATTCCTGGATTCTAATACAGTTTTTTAAAATCTGTATTTAAAAGACAGATTAGTCTATTGTTTTATGTTTTGAATATATTTATTAGGGTTTGCAGTCTATATTATACTGGCAAATCTGTGGCATCAAATTGGAAACCTATGGGAAATGGATTATTTTCATAGAAAAATATGCATTTAAAGGTAAATAGATAATTAGTATAAAACATTGAAAAATGATTACATATTTACCATAGTAAAATATTCTAGAAATATATGATTAGTCATATGTGCTAATTAGTAATATTTGCTGCTGCAACATTCCTAAAAATCTTAGTGGTTAAGAACTTTACTCTCACTGAAGTAAATTTAGTGGTGTTTTAGTTGACTGAGTCCCTTTTGTGTTTCTCCTTCAAGAATTGGCTCAATGATTCAGTCTCCATTATTCAAGCAGTCAAGGAGCAGGGAGAGTATGGGGGGAAGGCACATCGACTCTAAAACTGCCTCAATAGTAACTCATCTATCTGCTCAGTTCACATTCCAAGCATAAAACAGGGCCACATCTCCATGTTATGGTAGTTCAGCTGTGCATCAAAGAGTAGAAAACAAATTTCATGAGCATTTCGTTGGTCTCTGCTACAGATGGGTTCATAGTTGAATTTTAGCTAAAAACTGTTAATTACAATGTTTTCTAAAATATCTCAAGCCAGAAAAACAAACCTAAACAAAGAAACAGCAATAATGACAGCAACAAAATAAAAAACTTTTAAGTTCTCAGAGTCATTCTGACAGTGAGGGATAATTTTAATTGTAACTTGATTTTAATAATCATGATTCCAGTAGCATAAGTAGACATTATAAAAAACACATAAAACCAAAAATTATTCCCAGCTTCTTCATGTTGCAAAATGGTGGGCAGTTTCTGGGCTCAGAAAACAACATCTGGAACACATACATAGAATCAAAATAAAGAATCTTTTCATTGAAATATGGTTATAATATACATATTTTGGTTTTTAAATTAACACTTAAGGAGATAGTGTGATGTAATCTAAAATGTGTCAGTTTTAGGATCAAGTAGATCCTCAAATTTATGCTCCATTATTTCTGTTTTTGACATCAGGCAGGTCACTTAAGCTTACTTTGCCTAGTTTTCAACTATGAAATGGAGAGAACTATAAGAACATCACAAGGTTTACACATGATTCAAATGTCAGAATATCTGAATTGTACCCATGTCAAAGGGCCATGGCCACCCACATAAATGGTGATGTTTTTTACTTTAATCATAATTAACATCTTTAACATTATATCAAATAATTTACCCTCAGTATTTTTCCATTTGTAATCTTCAAGGCTTTGGTATAGGAAAAATTGTAATTCCATACTTTGAGGATAATTACCACCTGCCCCTTTCAAAACATATCACAATGATAGACAAAATATAAAAGAACAAATAATATTGACACAGCTCAACTCAAAATAACATAAATATCACCAAAGGCCAGAAACTGGATAAAAACACAACTCAGCAAGTAGAGTTGAATTTGGGGGATGGGAGTCTATTGGACTCTGGAGAAAAGAAAATTTGGGGCACCTAGGAATCAGTAGTCAAGAATAACAGGATATAGATGTAATTCCTGTCCATTTGGAGACCCAAGTCAGATTTACTGGTAGGAAATAAAGCCTGAGGCAGAGTGAATAACCTGAAAGGAGGTTGCATAGGTCACCCCCTTGCCAGTATGGATGGTGTCTCTGGAGGAGGAGGCCACAGTTATACCAGGAGGATTGGGAAGCTACAGCCTACACTAGGAGGAGTAGGAAGCAGCAGCATTAATCAGGAGCAGCGGGAGATTACAGCCTGAAACCGGGACAAACAGAGCCTTAAAGCCAGGCTCAGGGATAAGGCTTTCTCTGGCGAGTAGCTAGATAAACTATGTTCCTAAAATCACTGTTGGATAGAATCTTCAATTCTGCTGGGATAAATAGTAATTTTACACATGAGAAAAGAAATACGGTTGGAAGAAACTATAGAACATCTAGATAAGGAGTGTTAAAGAGAGAAGGGCAGAGTAAAGGAAAGGGAGCGAGAGGGACAAGGACAGGGAAATGCCTTCTCAAGAAGAGTCTGCAAAACATAATTCCAAAACATAATTCCAAAACATATGAGGCAAGTAGGTAATTAGATGGTTTATCAATTCCAAGCAAAATTTTTAAAAAAATAATGATTTCTTCCTTTTTTAATTAAATGTATCAGGGTGACATTAGTTAATAAAATTACGTAGGTTTCTAGCGTACAATTCTATAACACATCATCTGTATATTGCATTGTGTTGACCATCCGATGTTCAGTCTCCTGTCACCATATATTTGACCACCTTTACCCTTATCTACCTCTCCACTCTCTCCTTTCCCTCTGGTAACCATGAAACTGTTGTCTGTGTCTATGAGTTTTTATTTGTTTGTTGCTTTCAGTTTTATATCCTACATATAAGTGAAATCAAATGGTTCTCAACTTTTTCTGTCTGACTTATTTTGCTTAGCATGATTACCTCAAGATTCATCCATGTTGTCACAAATGGCAGTGTTTCAATTTTTCTTGTGGCTGAATAATATTCCAGTGTGTGTGTGTGTGTGTGTGTGTGTGTGTGTGTGTGTGTATAATGTATGTATATCATCATCAACATCTTCATCATCATCATCTACAAGAGAAAAAAGATATATAAATAATAAAGGCACACTGTAATCTTGCAGTCTTTTGAGAAGTAAAAATTACCCCTCATCTCTAATCGTTTTATATGCTATTTTTAATACCCTTATTGAATTTTTTGAAACTTTACATGTCCTTGTTTTTAGACTTAATATTGAGATGATGAGAAGAATATTTGTCAATTCGGCCATTTTTAATTTGCAATTTTTTCTCCCGTCCCTATTTTGACTAAGTTCTTAAAGTAAAATTTAAGCTCAGAAAGGTCATAAAAATGACCATCATTCAAAAAATAAGTAAATCTTTTGAAAGATCTCATGCCTCTTCCAAATGAGCTGATTCAAGGTCCTCCACCCATAGTCCCCACATCAACCCCCAGTAAATCAAGGATAATTGAGACAGTCTTCAGCATTTGCCTTTCAAAGTTTTGTAGAATCATACAATAAACATTCAACTCTTGAAAACAGAAATATTTACAATAATAATAAGATTAATGAATATGCTGAAATTTTTGTTACATATGAATTGATTGGCTACATAATGTTCAGAAATGAGTTCTTTGTTTTGAGCAAAGGTATCAAAAATAAACAATTTTTAAAAATCTGTCATGTTTTATCCAATTTATAATCTTGAAAATATTTTTATTAGCTATAAGCCAATGTTGTAATATGTAATGCAAAACAAATTAAAATAGTTGAAAATATTTATTTCTGGCCATCAAATTATTATAACAAACACAATAGCTGTAGCTATGGCTTAACGTCAAGGATAACAGAACTACATTTTTTTTTTTTTTACTGACATTTACAATGAAATGCATA
>NW_011888834.1:2192243-2195172 GCF_000151845.1 Pteropus vampyrus | reverse complement strand
TGCAAAACAAATTAAAATAGTTGAAAGTATTTATTTCTGGCCATCAAATTATTATAACAAACACAATAGCTGTAGCTATGGCTTAACGTCAAGGAACAGAAATCTTTTTTTTTTTTTTTACTGACATTTGCAATGAAATGCATACAATTCTGTAATTCACTAAGATAAGTTAATCATGGATTAATCTGTGTTCAGACAAGGTAACATCAGAAAAATTGATTTTCTAAACTGAAAATGCATCAGTTGTAAATGAGTCAGAAATTGTTCATTTAAGGTATCTGAGTTTAAAATAACTAGTGTAGAAATAATGTAATGGGATGTAGAAATTTTATGTTTTAAAACAATTTTTGGAATAAGGTGAGAAAATGGCCATTTTTAATTTCTGTTTTTAATTTAAATAAAATAAATAGGAAGATAATTATATTTCTCTACCAGCTAATATTTTAAACAAAATATTTCATATAAAATCTTACTAATTTATATTTAACACATTAGTATTATAAAATATAAGAGACAGTTTATTCTTTTTAAATTTATAATTTAATAAATACCCTGGAGGATTTGTTTTTTAGAAATGTTTCCTAAGCATTTTAAAAAATAACTTTACCTATATATTATCTGCTAAATACATAAAATCCATTAAAGATTTTCACCTAAATATTTTTAAATAAATAAATCTATATGTGTCATTTTGACTCATTGTTGTATATTATCCTTTTGACAGTCGATTTACAGACATCGACTAAATTGATAGATATAGCAAGATGTAGTGGCAGAAATTAATCTCAGTAATTTTAGCTAATGATATATTAGTACTCTTGATGATGTTCTATGAGTTGCCAAACAATGAGCAAAACATAAATAAAATTACACCCTTAGTTTTTATTGTTGGGTATTTACCTGCCTTCCTAAGTGAGAACATTGTCTCACTTAGGAAGGCAGGTAAATACCCAACAATAAAAATTCATTCTATTTCTCTTTAACAGCAAACATGAACCTTCCTATTGTGCTGGTCATTTGCCTAATTGCTATCAGATTTATTCTTGACCCTTCACCTCCTGGGCTCTGTATCCCAAGAAACTAGTTTTTCCATGATCTCCAGCCAGTTGTCTTGTGGTTGGTTTTGGCCATTTGGGGGCATTGATAAGAGATTGGAAAAAAGGAGAAAATTAAAGGCTAGAGTATTTCTTCCTGTCTCTCTATGTATCAGGAAACATCTTTATCAGCAGTGGTGTCTTCTCTCTGATTTTAGCCCCACTACCTGCTGTGTTCCCAGGTTCTCCTTGGTGGTCTCAGTGGCCGGGCTCTGTTAATACTGACTCTGCTTTTGTTCCCCACTCCTGAGGGAGCAGTAGTGGCTTTCTGCTAATCTCTGAGTTGCCTTCACCATCCCTTATCTGCTGACAACTGCTTATTAAATTCCCTGATTAAAGTACCTTTCATGGGTTCTGTTTTTCTGGCTGAACTTTAACTGATCAATCTAATTAACCAGTCATCTTAGCATATGTAGCTCTAGATTTAAGGGGGGGAAATGTGGTGGTCTTAAAAGAAATGAAGAATTTGAAGAATGTGCTCAGCTTTAATGAGCATGCTAAGATTAATTATTTAGAATAGTGACACCTGATTTGTCATTTTAATGTGGCATCTTATTTTTTTTAGCTGCATGTCTGGTATCATAAGTGAACATGAACTTCTGTTTTCAAAACATGCTTAAGAAGCTGTTGTTGCAAGTCCCAAACTTTCAGCGGGGCCATGCGGTTAGATGAATTTTGACAGAAAGGAAAAAATATAAATTAAATTGGTACTTTAAAAATAAGCATCACATGTATCTACACTTATATCAGACATCTAGGCCCTGATCTTTCCCCTTAGCCTTGATAATTGATCTTAACTGACACTTTACAATTTTAAAGAAGGAGTCATTAGTAGAATGTGAATAAAATGTTTGCTGCTAAACCTGCAAACCTCTCTGATTTTCCCCAATTGTTTTATCTTTTCCTGCTATTTATAAATGCCTCTTTTTTTTTCTCTGGATCACATGCCCAACTACCTTTCAGATTACTTGCCCTACCCATGCTCTGTCTTAAATTTTCCATCTTTCAATCTAAAAGTTCTCTATCAGCATCATTTATGATCAAGTTATCTCTCATTTAAAAATTTTTAAAAATACATAACTTCGCTGACTGTGTATTCCTCCCAGATATATGTGTCCCTCACATAGCCAAATTCTATGAATGAGTTGTTTCTGACAACTGCCTCCTCTTAACATGGTCACCAGAAATCTCATGGTGTGTCACCAGGATATTCCATTGTTATCTTTAGATGTAACGTTCCATCACTCACTTTTTATTCTGCTCTAGTATAACTTTTCTATTTTTTACAGCATATCTACAGAGAATTTAAACCTCTTACCCTGACCATACATTTATTTGCCTTTTGTTTATAATCTTCGTGTGGTTTGTTGACCAACATTTGTTTAAAAATTAGCTAAAATATATTGAGTACATACCATGTTCTGGATATTCTTTTAAGTACATATATTAACTCATTGAATCATTATAGTATCCATTAAGATTGAAACCTTTATTATCTTCATTTTATAGATGAAGAAACTGAACTGCAGAGAAATTAAATAATCTACCCACTCATGTAGATAATAAGAAACAGAAGCAGTATTTGAACCCAAATAGTTTCAGAGCTGCAATATTAATCTATTATTCTCCCATCTTGTAATCACTTTAATGGCTTCTCAGAGAATAGAGGAAAAGAGAAAACTATCCTAATTGTCTTATGTGTTTAATTTACCTAGAATCCTGTATCGTATAAATATACTTAAAAGTAAAGAAAATTAAGAACTTATTTCAATGATAAACATAGGTACAAAAATTCTAGGTCAAAGGATAGATTGCAATTATCATACATACACACA
>NW_011888834.1:2189546-2191172 GCF_000151845.1 Pteropus vampyrus | reverse complement strand
CTATTTCAATCTGCATGCATGTTCCTGAAATAATCCTAAAAGGCTTCAATTCAACTTTCTAACAAAAGAATCAGATCTATAATGTTGCTTTTTTTATTATTATTATTCATCCTAATTTGTGTTCTCTAATCTTGAGTAGATATTTTTGACTAGGCATAGATTAAGATTTTATTCACTCCCAAATTGTAGAGGATTTTTAGTTAATTATCTTCATGCTATTCATGTAATGTACACTTATATGAATAAAAGTCACTTTCCTTTAAAAGTCCCAACTCAATAAACTTCTAAGGGGACAAGTGCAGAATAGATAATAACTATATTTGAATACATGTGCTTGTAATCCTATTGCCCCTTTTAGAAGAACCTCTTATTCAGTCTGGGGCTAGTACAACTGACAGTTGTTACAGGGAAAGGTAGAATTCTGATTCAGTTTGTAATGTACATTTGTGCTTCTTTTAAGCTACTAAAATGATTTTTGAAAAGGCAAGTATTTTTTTTCAAAGAAAACCTTGCTGAAAGTAACAGTTTCCTAAGGGAGTTTATATCATATTTTTGAGAAAACTCATTTTTTTTAGAAACTAGAAAGTATATCATTTAGTAGCTTAGAGTGTTATAGTTGAAATTCACTTATGTAACTATAAATGGCCTTTTCTAATAAACTATTTGGTGAATATCTCTGTTTGTAGGAGTATCTTAAAAAAAAATGATGGAGGACTAACAGTCCCATATCATGCTTCAGACATTCATTTCTTTTAATTTTCAGCTTATTTCTGGCATGTCATTGTCTTTCCAAGTACTAAATTATCTACAGTCACTTCTTTGCTATTTTGTATTGTTCTGATCCATTTATAGTTTCTTTAGACATACACACACAAAAAAAATCAAATTCTATACCGCCTCTAAATTCTCCTTAATAGAATTATAGTGTTTTTTGTGTGTCCCCGCCACATCCCCAACATAAAACATTTCATTGTCGCTTGAGGCATATTAGCTTTATACTATAGGACTCAAACCGTGTAATGGGTAAACATATATGGAATGAATGAGAATCAAAATAGGGATGTGTGTGTGTGTGTGTGTGTGTGTGTGTGTGTGTAGGTATATATATGTGTGTGCGAGTGTGTGTGTATATATATATACACACACATACACACACACACTCGCACACACATATACATACATAGAGGTGTGTGGTGTCAGAGTATGGAAAGCAAAGTTCTTCTCCCAACACCTAAAGATTATGTAATAAAGTGATTTACCCATTCTGTGAGTCAGGAGATGGAATTAGAACTTGTTGGTGATGCTGGGAGTACAAATTTTAGTTCAGCAGTATGAAGAACTTCCAAACAGAATTGCCAGGTAAAGGAATGAGTAGATTAAGTAAAAGGGAACTGTATAATGCTAATGAATCACTTAGTAGCGTGGAATGTATCCTATTCTCTATGGATACTTAAGAAGCAGAAGAATAACTTGGTAATAATAGGTTAATTCTATCCATGCTGTTTTTTGTCTTATCTAGCAAGGTAGTTGGCGGAGCATCCATTTAGGGTTGATAGAACAATAAATTTAAGGTAAAGGTTTAGAAAATAGGAAAGACTATTTTGGCTAGAAATGTATATGTGGGTA
>NW_011888834.1:2183598-2188356 GCF_000151845.1 Pteropus vampyrus | reverse complement strand
AAAAGATAATAATAATAGCCTAATATAAAAAGGGGGCAAGCTAAACAATCACTTAATTAAAAATTATAAATGGCCAAAAACAAAAATTCACTCTCCAGAAATTCTAGGAGTTCAATAAAAATTAAAAGACTAAGAAAATGCTTTTTTCCAAATTAACAAAATTTTATAGAATGATAATACTCTTGTCAAGGGTATAGCAAAATACTCATTCTTAGATGCACTAATAACAATGTAATCAGGAAGCTTGTTTATAGGAACCAAAATATATATGTTTAAAGGGAGTGCAACAGAACATCAACTGAGAAGAGAGAGCACCTAGTTTAGAGGTCAAGTTATAGCATTTACTACTTCTGGATGGAAATTTTGCAGTGTAAAGGTTTAAATATTTATTTATCTTGATTTGGCATTTCCACTCCTGGGAATTAAAAGCATGTCTACCAGTGAGAAAAAGATGATGTCTAATTAGGTTCAATGGAACACTGTTTATTTTGCCCAAAAATGAAGAAAACCTATAATTGGTTATTCTGCAGAGAATTAGTTATGTAAACTGTGGACATATTTCTGCAATGTAGTAAAGTACAATATGTTTTTAAATGATCTGGTATAGCAAAATATCTAATATAAACCAATATGTGGCAAAGGCTGGTGGAAAAAGGATATGGGCAGTCTCTCTCATTTTCAGAAAGCGTTTATTAGTATATGAGTGGAGAAATACAGTAACACATAGATTTTAGAGCAATTTCCTTTGGCAGGTGTGAAAATGAAGGAACTTCAATTTAATATTTATTTTAAATGTATTGAATAACATTCTATTACTCTTACTATCAGGAAAAAAATGAAGATACAAAAATGGAAGCTGGTGAACTCATTTAAAGTAGTAAGATACCAGTTTAGAAAAGTTATGTAGCATATACTACAGGATTCTCCAACCCCTGGACCTCTGACCAGTACCAGTCTGTGGCCTGTTAGGAACCGAGCTGCACAGCAGGAGGTGAGCGGCAGGAGAGCAGGCAAAGCTTCATCTTTATTTGCAGCTGCTCCCCAGCACTAGCGTCACCACCTCAGCTCCACCTCTCATCATCAGGCATTAGATTCTCATAGGAGCATCGGTTTCTGGTGCCAGAAAGGTTGGGGACCACTAATATACTACACATTATTTTTTTCAGATGTCTTCAATAATGTTGAAAGAATTGAAAACATAGAGCTTATGATCATAAGGTTTTTTTTTCTTACAGAGAAAAGACAAATAAAATCAGCAAAGTCATATTATCTGCAAGTGGGGCATGAAATTTTTATTTTCTATTAAGATTCATTTTATATGGGTCCTTTAAATGGTCTCCTACAAGCTCATTCCTGCTGTCACCCTGCCCATCTTGCTTACATAAACAGAAAATTAACAGTCCATGTACTTGAATCAGTACTTTTACCATTAAGTGGGTGCTTCTCTGCAATAGTGATACACATCTTTATTAGGATGTATGAAGATATTTATCTTTTAATGTTATGTTTTATTCGACATGTGGAAAATTCTGTAAAGTAGAAGCAATTTCTAAATACATACATTATCTAATGTTCATTTCCAAAACAGTAGATTTATTCTGAGTTTTAAACCTGAGCAATAACAATTTTGTTTATCCTTGATCTGCTTTGCTTTGTATTGACGTGATATTTCATGGGCCATTATTCTGTAAGCCAGATTCCTAATATATTTAGGACCTAAGTTATGTTAGTGCCTTCACTCAACTACTGCTCAGTTTTATTAATTGTGCAATACATTTATAACAGTTTCCTAGTAGAGGTACTAAGATTATAATTAAAAACAAAACTTTGTGTGTTCAGGTAAAAAATATTAAGAGATATTATTGTTATTGTTAGTGTTATCAACAATGTTGTTTTATTATATTTATTTTATACTTCAATGTAATAATATTCTGTTTAATGAACAACTGGATACATTTCTTGAAATTACTAATAGTGTGGTTTATAGAATACAACTTGTTTTAGAAACTTGTCTCTGGCTAGAAAGAAGCATAACAAAACATCACTTCTTGCTGGCTCTAAATAACTCCAGTTCTTTGGCTATCCAAGGACTGGGGTGGGGAAGCGCAACAGAAACAAAGTAGTATTTATCTGCAGATTACTCTTGATTTTCTCTGCAAATAAGGGATATTGAATGAATTTAAATATATCCTTTAAAAAGCAAATTTGAACATGCATGCAAATGATTTTCAGAGAAATGCAGCCCTGCAGAGGGGACCAGGCTTTGGTGACCTGTTTCAGAAGTCCCTGAAGAAGCAGCTTCCCTACCTCTGTACTTCCCTGCTTTTTACCCTTTTATAGAATCTAGTCTTCACAATTTGTTGGACACAGCAAATATCGCCCATCAAAATGACCTCATGAAGAAAATAGCATCTTTAGGAAAGAAAATAGCAAAAGAGAAGGAAGGAGGGAGGGAGGGAGAGAGGGAAAAAAAGAGAGATAGATTCAGGTAGATTAAGGCCATTTTTCTAAGCCCTTAAGATTTATCATAGGGCAGAATCTTTAGTGAGAAAAAGTTAGGAAAATGTTTCCATACTGACTTTAACTCCCACAGGAATATGAATCAAAATCAGTGGCTCTTATTATTTTCGTATGAGGTTTAAATTATAGTAATATGTCATTAAAAGTTTTTTTTTTTTTTTTTTTTGAGGAGGAGGAACAGGAGGCTGGCCACATCATAGTATAACATTGGATTCTTTCTCTATTTCTTTTCAACCTCATGAGAAAGATTAAAGAGAATAAATGCAGGTCTTTCACATGTTGTCTGTGAATGACTGAATAGAAAACAAAACAAAGTGAATCATAAAAATGTTATGCTTCAATGGTTACTGGTCATATGGTCATATCTTCAATAACTACTCAGATATATCTAGGAATAAGTGTTATTTAGTTTGTATAATCCACAGGATGTATGTGTAAGTATATGTGGATGGATAGATGGACGAGTGGTAGGATGGACGGATGGATTGATGGAGGGATGGACAGACGGATGGATGGATAGATGGATAGACAGATATGCTGGATGGATGGATGGATGGATGGATGGATGGATGGACAGACAGATGCATGGAGAGATGGAGGGACGGATGGATGTGATAGATTAGATAGATAGATAGATAGATAGATAGATAGATAGATAGATAGATAGATAGATAGATAGATATGATAGATGGGTGGATCAGTGGATGAGTGGGTGGATAGATGGATGGATGCATAGATAGACAGAGAGACAGACAGATAGATGATAGAAAAATTTATTTAGAAAGAGAGAGAAATTCATTTCAAAGAATTGATTAACACAATTGTGTAGGCTTGGTAAATCAAAAATAAAGGTGTTGGCAAGAGATTCCTCTGAAATCTCTCCTTGGCTTGCAGATGTCTGCATTCTTGCTGCCTCTTCATGTGGTCATCCTTTATGCACACATCTCCCTGTGTCTTTCTGAATGTCTTAATTTCCTCTACTTTTAAAGACACCAGTCAGATTAGATTATGGCCCACACTAACGCCCTTATTTTAACTTAATTACCCCTTGAAGGGCCCTGTCTCCAAGTACAGACATATTCTGAGGCACTGGAGGTTAGGACTTCAACAAATGAATTTAGAGGGGACACAATTCAACTCCTACTGGTCCAGTAAACATAATAAAATTATGTTTCTCTATTTTAAGTTATTATTGAAATATTATTTTATAATGAATTATTTATAGGTAATGCTGAAGCATGCAATCAAAACTTCTATATCTGCCTAGGATACTATGAACCACAAATTAGAAAAACTAATACAGAAACAAACAAACAGAAGTCTTACAAACTTTTTAAAACAAAAATGTGTAGTAGAGGATCACAAAACTAGAAGAATGGTCATTAGGGAGATTTGAGGGTTGGCTTAATCCCATGGCCCCGGCTCTGATTCTATGATTCTGTCCGATCTGCCCCATGCTGCTGTATGCAGCCTTTTCCCTAGGGCTTCCTCCCAAAACAGCTTAGCTATGGCCTCATGCTTTGAAATGATAATGTCCAAAGGAAAAAGAGCATACTTCTCTGAGGCCTTCTCTTAAAAATGAAGAAATTTGTCCCAGAAACCCTTAGGAAACATCTTGGGATTTCATTTGTCTGACTTATGTCTTATCCTGAAGCAACCCTCATGTCCATCAATAAACTTAACTGGATTCCTGAATTATTCACTGGAAAAAGAAATGAAGTATTGATGATCAGCTCTAAGATCCAATCATGCTCATTCCCCCAAATTTGTAAAACCTTAAGTGGTAGAGAGGTAGAATAGATTTGGAGAATAACCATAATGACCCCTATAACTGCCTGTGAAAAGGAAAAGTAACTTAGTTTACATTAGAGCATGAAAAGACTTAAATGAAGAATATTTTGCATAGAGAGAATAACAGTTTTCTGCAAATGTGTGCTATGTCTGGAGAAGTTGAAGAGGTCGACATTGAAGGACTAATATTTGTTCTGCCATCTATATTAGATAATGATCCAGTATCTTGAAACTACAAGAAAATAAGTTAGTTAAATATTGGCTCCCCGGACATGGAGTGTTTGTTTATTGGATATAGATTTGCATTTTAACTGAGAGCAATGAGAGTTTAATTTCATTCCCAGTGCCTTGAACATATCTAAAATGTTCATCTCTGCTTCCATTATAATTAGGAAGCATTGATGCCCATTTCTGGCAAATATATGTTAGATTTTATTTTTTACTTTA
>NW_011888834.1:2170314-2183225 GCF_000151845.1 Pteropus vampyrus | reverse complement strand
CCCAGCACCGGAATCATGGTCGACTGAACCTTCAACTATTTTGCCACCTCCTCCTCTCCCCAGAAGAAACTTATCAAGAATTGTAAGGCTGGCAGTGCTTTTTGGTTTTATTTTTGTTTTTGTTTGTAGCCACAAGCGTGTTCCATTCCCAAGGAGCTCTTAGTCCTGTACTCGTGTCCTGTCTTGGTCAGCTTCCAGCACCCAGACCATCTTGGTCTTCACGGTCTCCTTCAGCACCAGGCCACCCACTGCTCTCCTCTTATCTTCATTCTTCTACTTTGTCTTCCGAATTATTACACACTTATATCAAGGTTTTATTTCTTCAGAAGATTCTGTATCTACAGTTCCAGGATCATCCAAAAAGGAAAAATAAAAACATTGCAAAATTATTTTAAATAAACTTCAATACTTTGTTATAATAGAATGATAATTTTGATTCTTTCATTAATTTATATATAATCTTTGACCATTCCAAGTGTGCTGTAAGTCATAATCCCATCCCTCACATCTTCCTCTTAATTATATTCTCTAATGGTAGTATTCATACACTTTTAATATTCTCTCGGTTTTAATCACAGGCAGTTTTATTTTTTAAGCCTTCATATATTCAAAAACTATCAGTTTCACAAAAATAATGCTCGTTCAAGCTTTAATCTAATTTTCTATGTCAGATATTCTTTAAGATTTTACAGTCGCTTGTTTTTATTTCATCCCCACCTTTGACAAATGAATCCAGTTCTAACATGGTCACACATGTCCTCAGTTAATATTTTCAGGCATGGTGCCTTCAGCTCTCTTTCTATTTCTGGACTTAGGAGATTTATACAATTCCCATCATATTGTTAAGGTTATATAATTCTAACCAAGTCTACTAATTTCAGTATCATAGGTACTTGCATTGAAAGAAAAATACAAACCAAAACAATATAAATTAGCACTTCGAAAAGTAATTACTCCAGCACCAAACCTACACAACTATCTTTGGTCAATTTCTGGTCTTTGAGTGTAATTACTACAAGTGATCAGAGAATATGAATATATTGTTATATCTTGCGCAACTCTTTCAGGAGCTAGTCAAATAAATACAGTAAATATTATTAAATATCATTAAAGTAATGAGAATTCTAAAAATTATTTAGTTATTGGTGTTGTTATTTCTTGAGGAATTTTAAACTGCTCTATTTCTATCTTCCTGGAGCCTCTGAAACTCTACCACTACATCACTTATATTTGATCCATTGGATGAAGCACTTTCTATTAATTATTTGGTCTGCTCAATTGTACTAATTACTTATGTTATTAAAAGCAAAAATTGTTTGAAACATTTTTAAGAAATTCAGCTCACATAAGAACACGAGTGGGAAAATTAAACAAAGCAAGGAAACAGATGCATGCACATTAATCTATAAAATAGCTCTAATTTTATGTCCTAAAGGGAGATTAGAGTAAAAATAAATAGTTAAAACTTTAGGAACAATAAAGTGTTACCAATAATTTGTGGAAATATGAAAAGAAGTTCTTATGTCCAATAAGAAATTACCTAAAGCATCGTTAAAGAAGATTTTGTCTTCTTTAGAAATCACTCTCTTCTCCCAAGATTTTTTAATTTGAACCTTTTTATCAGATTTGCTTAGTATTTTCTTGGACAAAACAACAATAATAAAACAGTAAAGAAGTTCAGAACCCTGGATTTAATTATTTCTAGATAGCTAATTTATATTTGTAATTAGATTTATTTCTTACATAAGTTCTTATAATTTTTTTTCCAGAAAACAGTGTGCCTGGTTACATGATACATCTGCTTTTGGTATAGATGGCAATAGGAAGAATATTTTATAGTTGAAATAAATCATATCAGGCATTTAGCCAATACATAACTAAAAAAGACAGAAATGCAGATTGCCAGAAAGAGGAGAAATGATTACCTTTAAGGTGGAATGTAGAAAGAAATTGTGATTTGATGAAGCAGAGAAATTCTTGGAAGCTAATGCAGATGACAGTCTAAGAAAAATCATTTAATAAAGAAAGTGAAGAAGAAAAGAGATTTCTTCACATATAAAACAGGCATTTGTCTGAAAACTAACCAATGTATTATAAAGTAATTATTCAACCACAAATGGTACTTTTAATTTACTACTTAGGTGGAGTTCATTCTTTAGGAAATACTTTAAGAAATAGTTTTCCTGAAAAATTCTTCAAGGGACACTTTTAAGTAGATATATTAAAAAGAGGAAATTAATAAGGTGAGATCAACCAAAGTCCACACTACAGAATGAATGAGATAGCATTTACTAACACATGGTACAAACACACACCCACATCATGTCATATATACAATGAAATATGCCTATGCATATACACACCCACATACATGTCTGATAGTATTTTTTAAATTCTCAAACAGGGAACATGTTCTATCCTGAGATACCACAACGTAGTGAAATCGATGAAATTTGTACTCTTCCAGGAAATGTAAGCTATGGGATTACTGTATGTGATTATTATATAAGGAGATGAATTACAAGAAACAGAAAGACATAAATTATATCTCTAGTGTTTCATTTGAATTCCTGTCACTAAGGTATTAGTGAAAGTCTTTGCTTAAATGACTGTCGAAGGGCCAGCAGTGATCTGGTATATATTTCTTTATTTTTATGGCTCTATCTGCCATAGGACCCCTACCTCTGAAATATACTGATTTGGTTTCACAAATCCTATTAACTTTTGATGATCAGATCTTATATTTTAATTACAGAGAGAATCCAGGCCGTCTGGCTGCAGTTGTTTAAAGACCCAGAAGCTTTCTGCAACAATTTGAATTTAACAGCCCCTCTACTAGTCATGCTATATCTCTTCCTATTTCTTTAACTCATGAGGTTCGAGAGCTTCTGTAAAGCATACTCTATTGGATGCAAACGTTCTCTGAGTACTGCTTACAATCGTTGCTCTGACCTGGGCTTTGCAAGCCTCTACTACATTTAGGAAGTCTAAGCAGTTTCCCTGCATGCAAATGCCCATTCCTCTAATGTGCTTTGGGCGTTAATGACTTTCACAATCAAAACTTGCTGTAACAATTGAATTAAAAACTAAAGCCCGAGGGGGGAAAAATCTGAATCTTCAGTTCTTTAACTATGGTATAGCCATTGATCATAAGTTCCTTAGCTTTATAGCCAAGTTCATCACAGCATAAACAATCTAAGACTTTCTAGCCTCTGAGGTCATTTAATTGCAGAAGGTTAAAATAATTTGTATTCATTTTTTGACCCTTAGCCATCAAGAAGAGTTTAAATTATGTTCAGTATTCCTTGGTTAAAAGGGCAAGCAAGTGGATGAAACAGTTTATTTAAATATCCATAAAGCCAGTTATAAACTTTAAAGTTAGTATTTAAGAGCACAAAATTCATTTTTCTGGAAAACCCATCTATGTGTGAAAACTTTAAGGACAACCTTTCATCTTCCAATGATAGAAGATAAATAAATTTCCACTGTGGTATGTTCACTTCCTTAAACACCATCATATTTTGTGTCTGTTTGACTGAAGATAAGAGCACCCCATAGAGAAAGTCTGAGAACATGTAATTAACTCATTGATATCAGCTATTATGATTTCCATTACACAGTTTCCGTAATATTCATGAAGACTATATTTTTCTTTGCTAACAAGAATAATCAAAAACATTTCATGTGTTTGTGAAACTTGTTAAATTATCTATTAAAAGCTATGTGAGATTTAAGAAAACCATAAAGTATAACTGACACATGAAGAAACATTTAGTTTAGATGAAGCAGCTGTTAATCAGAACCAACACAACTGAGTAATGTAGTAGTGTAACTATCAGCAGCGATGAAAGTAAATAGGAAAATAGAGTAGAAAGGAAATGAACTTCAGTGTATGGAACCAAGTCATAGCAGGAATTAACATCTATTGCAATTGAATGTACTATAATCAATTATTCATAAAAATTAAAGAGAAAAATCAGTTAACAATCTAATTAAAAATCATCCAATGCCCTCAGTTATTCCGTTTAAACAAGATCATCATTTTAGGACCTAGTTTAGAATTTAAGCCAATTATTCAATTAAAATTTCAGTGAAACATTGACCTTATGAAACCTCTGTTCTAGGTATTTAAATGTAGGCTATTAAATATTATTAATGAACACACAGCCCATCTGGCAAAAGCATTGGCATTTCTTTGATCATTTTAGGATATCTCCCCTTTTCTGTTCTTAAATTAAATGCCGCCTCCCTGTCCAAGTGGATCAGAGATAGCAGCTTTTTTAATAAAATAAGGTCAAATTGTAACAATGATCTTTTTATTAGCTTCTTTTCGAAATGCTAGAGCTTTGGACTCCTACCAATTCCTTATACCTAAACTAAGATTATTTTTTTCTGCTGTATCTAGGCCTTTTTAAATCATTCTTTTCCATATAGTCATAAAATTAGGCTTTATAAGACAGAATAATTATTTTTTTTGTGACCAATTTTCACCTGTTTCTATTAAGAAGAATCAATTTATATTTTAAATTGGTAATTGAAAATATACTCTGGATGAGTATATTCTACTGTCTTTCACACAAGTAGGTACATGCACACACACACACACACACACACACACACATTACAAGCAAAAATGGTTTAAATTTTCTAATGAAATTCGAACTATTTAAAACGTAAACTGGAACAGTTACATATCCTGAATAATTTTAATCTAGTTTCATGGTTTCAGATTATCTGCATGTGTTTGCACATGAGTGTGAAGCAGCTCCTGCGAACTGGTTTAACTCTTTCTTGTACATCTTTAAAAGTCAAGGACTGTAGAAGTTTTACTCTTTGTAAAGGGAAAACTCAAGTGCGTGGCCCTCGAGTCTTTCACAGTAGATCTCTAATGATTGGTTTAATTTGTTTCTGCGTCCACTTTTTGTTTGTTTGTTTGTTTTATTTTTATTTTATTTTTATTTTTTTAATAAATGTATTTATTTAAATTGTTTCAAGTGTTTGTTTTAAGGGGTTATTTTTGCCTTATTTCAAATCAGCACCTCTTTTCATATTAAAAGAAAATTAGCGATTCACTCCAAAAATATTAGTGAGTCATGTAGATTCAGATTTTACATCAGAGGGAGAAGATTTTACATCAAATCACCAAAAGCAAACTAGTACTTTTTTCCTACAGAGTCCCGAGTCCCTTCTGGCCATAAGGCACAGGGAGGGATCTTTTTTCCAGCCCTCTCTCCTCTCACTGTCTTGCCTCTCAGACTCTAGACACCTCCACCTCCTACCTAGTTTCTCAGTCCATTCCTCCACCAGTCTTGGGACGTTTTCTATGTTCTTATGCAGAACAATTTAGCCCAGTTTCAGCTTCAACCTCCAACCTTGCAAACCTACATCCATCTCTTAGAAGGCACTGGTTGCTGTGTCCCTGAATGGTAGTAGAGGTGAGAAGGTGGTGCATTTAAAAAAAAAAAAA
Organism: Pteropus vampyrus; assembly: GCF_000151845.1. Taxonomy (NCBI): domain Eukaryota; kingdom Metazoa; phylum Chordata; class Mammalia; order Chiroptera; family Pteropodidae; genus Pteropus; species Pteropus vampyrus. Next base: position 2,177,758 of record NW_011888834.1, on the reverse strand, counting down.
CAAAGTTACATGAAGATTAATAATGTGCTTTAACTCTGCACCAAAAAAGAAAGGAGGAAAGAGAGGGAGGGAGGGAATGAGGAAGAATTGAGCATATTTCTGGCATATCTGTCTTCACTAGAAATATTGTATGCCACAAATGCTCAGATGTATTTGCTATGTTAATTCAATCTTATGCATATCCTTTAAAGTATCTATGACACCACAATTTTTTACATTTTTGGTATCTACTAAATCTTACTATTTTCTGCTGCTTTTCATCAGTTCATTTGTGTTAGGAAGCACAAGGCTGTGTCTACTAGACCACTTCTTAGTTTCTCTTATCAAAATGATATTGGGCAGCATATGAGAGGAGGTAAAAGGTAGACAAATACATTAAAATATCATGACATCTTTCTTTAATGCAAAGACAGAATTATTTAAATATATACAAAATATATTGAATTATTACTGCAGTCCAGCCATTTAAAGGTCCTAATAGAAAAAAGATACATGTATACATATATTTACGTATATTTAAATAATGTACATAACATGTGTGCGGGTAGAAATATATATATATTTTTTTCTATCAGAACTTTAAATGAATGGCTGGAATATAGTAATAATTCTCTCTCACTCTCTCTCTCTATACACACACACACACACACACACACACACACACACACACACACTAAATACCACGTACTTGTTACATATAGTGATTACTTGTTTTCTTTAACCATCATTTAAATGTATAAGATATAAGATAAATGTATAAGATACAAGATAAATGTATAAGATAGGGTCTATTATTCCCATTTTACAGATGGAGTAATTAAAGAAATTGTCCGCCTTTGCCTGGTGGGCAAGGATGTTTTCATGATTAGCACCCAGGGTGTCTAATTCCAGAGTGCACATTCTTATGACTATAGCTCAAATGGCTTGTCGGATGTTGCTGCAAGCCTGGCCTGAGGCTAAAGAGATATTTCCAAGTTCTGGCATATAACTTCCACAACAAAGGCTTTAAATGGTGCCCCCTCTTTGTATGCCTCTGGCAGTTATCATTTGTTTTGTGAAAACTGACCTTTTGACATTTGTCTGTTAAAAATCTGAATCCTTGATTATGCTTCTCATTTACTTAGCAAAACTTTTTCTGAAAAAGAGTACAAACTTCACTTTAAGCCCTGTGTAAGTTACCATACATTCCAAATAGGTTATGACCGAACGAACAAATGTGTTTTTGTAGTATATTAAATTGTTTTACATTCTTGCCTTTATTAAAATACTGATTTCTTTTGCCCTATGATGATTTGTTTAAGTCTTGGATAGGTAAATATGTGGTTTATTTTCCCAGTCTTGGAAAGTGTTTAATACATACCTCTAGAATTCAAATAGAGAGTTAAATAATCATACCATTGACTCAGGTATTTCACAATTGAAGACCTCATACAGCCTGAGCAACTTCACAAATCGGTGCGGACATTGCTCTAGTTCATTGCAAATGCACCATATGCACCCTGCAATGGTAAAGATGAGAGCTATGGATGAATCATTTTCTATTCTGGAAGGCATACAATTAGGGAGACAAAGCAGTTTTTCTGTTTTTTTTTTTTTTTTTTTAGGAGACTCTAAGGACCAAATCAACTCTGAATTCTTTCACTTCTTACATGGTATATTTTATTAACTAGAGAGGATAGAGTTTACTAAATGACATTTTTATTGCTCCCTTTGCCTAAGAAGGCAAAGAGAGCGGTGGGATCTTTAGCTTCTTTATTACAAGAGCAGTCAGATATTTTATACAGTAATAAAAGCACCAGCTGCCATTTGAGACAGCTGAAGCTAGTCAGTGAGTACTATGAGTACATTTGTTGTATTTTCTAAGAAAAGTGTTCATTAAAACATAGGTTTTTCCTTAACCTAAATCACTACATGGGGCTGTAAATAGCTATAGACATGCTTTCTTACATAGGTTAGAGGAAAGCCACAGTAGGATTGCCTTTGAATACCTCTACTGTAAATTAGAGAAAGTAGAGGAACAGGGGAGAGTGCTTTTATATCCTTTAGGAGATATATACACCCTTATTTCAGTTGTCCAAATGCTGTATACTTCCGACTAATATATAAGATTAAAAAAGAGCCTGGTAGAAATGCATTTGCTAAATGGAATGGACTACATATGACTTTCCATTAAAGCAGACTCGTCTTATAATAAAATTTCTAAAATACTGAAAAAAGTACACTCTTTCTTGATCTTCCAAATCAAATAACTACTCTATATTTCAACAAACACTTACTAGCTTCTGTCATCTACAAGTCAGTAGGTAAGAGCATGGTGTACAAGGAAAGGAAAACACCATCAGGACCACCTAGTAGTCAACACAGTAATGAGATGAGACTCATGCATGTGCACTGACACTTAGCTGCGTTAGACAGATACTTGATGAAAACTATTGACACAGATAACACCTTCTAAGAGTTCAGAAATAATCTGACAAGGGTTATAATGGCTATTTTTCAGAGAGGAGCTAAGATTTAGATGGTTCTTAGAAGATGGGGATAGACTCCCATACTGTGAACAGAATTATGAAAACATTGAATAATAGAGAAATTGCAATCCAGAGCTTAACACCCGGTCAGAATTCAAATTATTGTTGAATAAATGCCACAATGAGATATTTTAATCCACACAACAAATATACAGGATATTTACTGTTATTACCTCCAGTATACATATGAGAGATAGAAACAGTGTCCTTGAACTTGGTAAGGTCATACTTACAAATAATTGAGTATGGAAGACTGAACGAACCATAATTTTCTGACTCCAAACTATTACACAAGATGATGTACTGCCTCGAAAGGAAAACCCAAGGATTGATCTGGAAACTGAAGTTTGTGGAGAAAGCAAGTTTTTGGGGACCAGATTTTGGAAGTCTTTAATTGCTAACTTGAAATAATTAAGGTTTGATAATACATAACAGGTACACAGGGGATGTGTAAAGGGGTATAGATGTGTCCTGAAAGTATATAACTTTTTCACTTTAAATTTTTTCTATTTCTTTCAAATGTAAGTACCATTTAGAAAGACTAACTTGCTTCTTATTTTAATAATCCTTGAGAATAGGCATTATACTTAACAGAGGGTAAATTTGAGCCAACAAGTAAATGCAGACCTACTATCTTGTGATGAACATAGATTATAAGGGACTTTTATTTCACAAATCATATAATTCTTCAAGTCTGAGAAATTTTACAAGTGATAAAATTCTTACTACACACACACACACGTGCGCACACACACACACACACACACACACACATTTGCCCCCTAAAATCACTATTTACAAAAAAAAAAAAAAACACAAAAAAAACCATAACATTTTATTCTATAATACAAGATGTCATTACTAGAATTTATCGTTTAGGTCATTATAAGGAATAAAATACTTTCTACAATAGAAGCAGAAGAAAATTATTCCAAAATATAAGAAAACTTTAAATCTTACTTTGGGAACAGAGAAAACATCAAGAAGAGAGAAGACTTTATATTGGACATTAAAGAATAAATGAATTTTCCACAGTGCAACAGAGTAGGAGAGATGATACATGCTCATTTAATTGTGAAGTGAGGCCTTGCTAAGTAATTTAAAAAAGAATAATAAAAGGGCTTTGTATCTTCAGCCTCTGTTCACTGATACACCATGGCAGGTAGATAACAAAGATGACAAGAGCATTATCTATAGCTATGTTGCTTTTATAAGGTTATGTGAACTCAGTAATTCCCAGGTCCCTAAACTGCAAAACTACCCTGATTTAGAGCCATAAAGGTTGCTGCTCTCTGACACCCAGCACAGTCACCACCACTGGGACTTGCTCATTTGTCTGTTGCTATAGGCACAAGATGTCATGGAAACACATGAGAGAAAAATAACATCCCTCCACCTGTCACAACCTGAGAGTTCCCTTTTTATTCTACCTGAATTCTGAATGGCTTAACTGTACCCCAACTTCCAGGGTTTCCTGTCCATACCACCATGTCCATGCCACTGGTTTTCTAGTATGAAATCCCCCTCCCTATATTTTCTACCTTCTTTAGTACTATTACACCTTAATCTATTCTGTCTTAATGCCATCCACTCTTACCCTTAGAAATTCCTATTCTGTGAGAAATGAACATTTCTAAGCTTTCGGTTTCTTTAGTGAAATTTGGGAAGCAACTGGAAACTATCTCTCTCCTGAGGTTTGCCCACCCCATGAAGAGACAGTTTGCCCTCCACCACTGAGCCTTTGGCATGGGCTGGTACATGTCTCTGTCTTCTTTACTCCGTACTGCGGTGATTGGATCTCTTTTTTGTTAATTTTAAATTAAGGGATTCTTGCCATTTAAATGTGATGCCATTTATCTCCTCTACTGCCATCTCCATCTCTGATAGCATTTCAATCAGTTCCTCACAGTAATTGACAATTTTAGCTAACAGACTAGTGCCTTTCTCTACACTGGCCTTTTCAACATCTTGGATTGCATTAAGATCTTTGCTTCCCCATTACCAGTGAATATTATTCCTGTCTACGTCATTCAGGCATTTGTAAGACCATATCTCGTCTTCTCTGAAAACTATGTCACTAGAAATCGCAAATGTGGCCAGTTACTCTCTGACTCTAACCATGTTAGCATCTGTTTCAGTAACACCATTCCATCAATATTTTGTCATCTTTGACTGCTGGTCACTACTACACCTCAGCTTTTTCCCTATCATTGGTCTTTCCAGTCATCAGTTCCATCCCTATTTACCATGGTGCATCAGGTCATCTTATATCTTGTCAATATCCCACAGTACTTTGTCTGATTGTATTTCTGAAGCCCTGTTTGCAGGAAAAAATCTTCAGTCCTTAGTCAATCCAGGAGTCTGTCTCCCCACCCCAACTCTGCCTAGTCACAGGCTGCTGAGTACTACTGGAAAAATCAGACAACCTGACACCCCTATCAATTCATAACCAGAAACCTCAACTAGGTTTATTAGCAAAACCAATAACCCAATGAGCTACTTCATTTACCCATTTTCCATAATTCTATTCTAAATCTGCTCTAAACTTTTTAAACCATTGCCTTCCTCTGTATTCACTCACTGACTTTAGATAGCTTTTAACCTTATGGAAAATAAAGTATCTTTACACATAAAGTCATTCTACTTTCTACTACCAAATACAACAACCTATACTCTTTTAAATCTTTCTTTCTTTCTGCTACTCTTCTCTTCAGTTGAAGAGGTGCTCCTTATCTTATTGAAGGATAATTTCTCGGGATCACTTAAGCCCCAGAGAACAATTAAATTTGGTCGTTTCTCCTCCAACTTAAAAACCAACCAAATAACCAACTAGCCAACCAATCAATCAGAAAACAAACAAACAGTAAACTTTTCTAGACCTGGTATATCTCTTTTCTCCTTGTTAGTGAAATTTTCACTGTACTTCCTTAACTGTCACTGGTTGTTAAAACGATTCTACTTTTATTTTTCTGTTTCCAAAGTTCTACCAAAACTGCTCTTTCCACTGTCCTTAAAGTTTCTAGTTATAATGGGTATTATAGTTTTTAATTTGCTTAATCTCCTGAGAGCATTTGACAATAATATCCACTCCTTCCTAAAGGAATCTTTTCTTCTATTGTTTTTCATAAAATTACATTTTCTTGTTTAACCCTACCATTGTCTGTTCATCGTTTCTTCTACCCATATCTCAAATGTGTATGTTCCAATACAAGGACTGTATTTTTTAGCTCTTTCCTCTATTCTGCCTACATTCTTTCTTTAGAAGATTTTATCTAAGCTATTGGCTGCAATAATCATCTATAACAACTATAAATTTTTATTTTCTGCCTCATTCTCTCCCTTGAGCACTAGACTCTTGTATATAATTGGCTTGTGAAAACTCTATGATAAATGTCCACTATCACAACTAACTCAATATATATAAAACAAACTCATTATCTCCCATCTTCTCACTGAAACTCAAAATTGAGTTCTTTCCAAGTCTTTTACATCTCAGCATATATTGTCAGTACCCAGCATTTTTCAAGCCAAAAACTTGAGTATTATGCTTTACTTCTTTTTCTTTACTTTGTACATCTAACCGATAAAAAAAAATTAAATTTACTTAAGAGACACATATATACTCTAATATACTCTAATTCTATTACCAGCACTCTAAGACAATCTCATCTTTTTTTGGTAAATTATTTTATAGCCTCTGAAATTGTCTCCTGTCATCCATTCTTATCCTCATCCAGTTGATTTCTGCACTTTACTTAGATTGAACTTTTGAAATGATGTCCAAAATCTTGTCAGTGTTTACAACTTTTGACATGGCAGAGATGACATCCCCGTGATTTTTCCCTACCCAACCTCTTTAGTCTCAGTCTCAGCCATCTTTACCTTGAACACTATGTCCCAGGCACTATGGGCTTGTTTCATTCTCTTCTCCAGGTTTTGAGCTTGCTAGTTTTTAATCTCTTTGCCTCTCTACTAAAATCATCTTTCCCTCCTTTTCTTCATATGCCGCTGTGCTAAACATATCCCCATTCATCTTTCACGTCTCAGATCGAATATTACTTATTTCAGGATTCCTGGACCCTGCTCCAGATTAGGGCTTTTTGTTCCTATAACATACTTGAAATATAGTTTATTATTTATGCAATGTTTTTTTTCCCCTACTAGAAAGTAAGCTTCATGAAATGACCATATCTAGCCTGCTCATTGCTCTACCAAAAACAATTAATGCAAAGAAAGCATAAAAAATAATAAAAATAATAAGATAAAAAATTACTTTTGAATGACTCATGGATTTGCTACAAGTATTTTACAATTTAAACAAAATGATAAATGTAAAATATGACTAGCACTTAATAAACACTCAATAAATAGTTTACTTTTTATCCTCTAACTTCCTACATTGGCATAGGCTGGACGTATTAAATATGGATAAAAGACACAATGGCTTTACTATTATTTATGCCTTCTGATACATTTTATTGAATATATCTTTATATTTTATTGACTATATATTTATATTTTATAGACTTATGTAAGCCTATCACAACATTCACAATTATTGAATGTTGTGATAGGCTTACGTAAGATAATGCTTCTACTATAAATAACTCAAAAATGTTTTTACCTATGCTCATATTTACTTTCTCCATAATTGCTATGCAATTATCAAGGAAAAGAAGTAAAAATGTTTCACATATTATGTATCTTTTTGTTAAAACCTAACAAAAAGAACTAAAAAATCAAACCCAACTTCCCTAACTTACGCTAGTGTTTCTTATTCTAAATCTAAAATAAATCATTAATTACCTTTCCTATTTCAAGTCTTTCATGTCTTACTCTTTAGATGTCACATTCACTCATTCAGTACATTTCTCTTCTCCTTACTATGACCTAACTATAAGTTTTTAAAATTCACC
>NW_011888834.1:2162697-2169003 GCF_000151845.1 Pteropus vampyrus | reverse complement strand
CCTATCCCTTGATATCCATCAAATTGCTACTAATTAGAGTCTAAGAACAAAATATTCTCCATCTAGGATGAATCTTTCCAATAAACGGGATCCATTAACTTGGTATGGCAACTAAAGCATTCAATTAAAGTGACCGTCAATGTTTCACGGCTTGATTTTTATTAGTACATCAGATACCAATAGGCTATCATTTAGATAGGTTAAGAGACTTCTGACTTTTATACATACTGTTAGTGAAGGAAATAATGTTTCTATAATAAAGAGCTTCTGAAGAATGTGTTTTATTTTCCTGTCATAAAAAGCTTTTCGATAGCGTTCCCAGTTGAATAGGATGTCAAATACTTCGAAGGAAAATTTTTTTTCATTTCTTTTCATTAAAATAGGCTGTCTTAAAACAAGTATGGCACCTCTCATAAAATTGGGTCTTGTTTTATGAATATTTAGCTTACTTTTAACTTTTTAAAAGGAAATAGTGACCTTGAAAACTTGCAGTAGCAGTACAACATTGGAACACAAAGGCCACTGCTTCTGTCATTAATCTTGGTAGATGACTGCCTAGAGCTATTGCTGGCTTTTCAAAGGGAAATATTAAAAGATAGAGGGACGTGAAATTATTTATTATAGAGTGTTTTATCATAGAAAACATGGCAATGATTGTGACCGGACTAGCACATAAAGGTTTTATTTTAAACTTATTTTTAACATGAAGTTTACAATTTTGTGTTTTCGTTTCCTGTCTGTTTGAAATCAATATACTAGTTGAGCAATAAGAATTTAATACCCTTACTGCTAAATATTGTTTCAATGTATTACCTTTTTATTGGGCTGTGAAACCTTGACTTATGCAGACTCACAACAGAATTATCCTAACTAGGAAAAATGGGTGTGCGTGCATGTGTGTGTGTGTGTGTGTGTGTGTGTGTGTGTGTGTGTGTGTGTGTGTATACTATTGCAAAAGTTTCAGGAAGGCATTTAAAAATCTCAGGAGAGGAACAGTAAAAAAAAAAAAAAAGAAAGAAAGAAATATTAGTCTCCTATTAATTAAATTCTTTCTTCTAGAATAGAATTTTGACTTGATTCTGTCATTTAGGCCAAGAGCAAAAGTTTCAGATTCAGAGGTAGTGAGAACATTGTAAGATTGAAATTTAGATGAAATTAAAAGAGAGAATAGACAACTAAATTTCTTAACCTTCAGTAAAAGAAATATTCAAAATAATAAGATATTGTATAATGCTTTCTCCAGAGTATGTTTTTAAATAAAGAGTCCATGAGTTGGGTCATTTGCTCACTCACTTAATAGAATCCCGTACTTAACTTATCATTGATAGTATTGCACATACTACAGTTAAGACCCTCAAACTAGGATTCATAAATTCAGGGATTTTTGTGACTTTTTTAAAGTTTATCTCTTCTTATGCCTTCAAAAGAACAAATCTATATAATTTTTATGAAACAGTTACCTCTACCTTCCTCCAATCTGTTACTTTGATGCCATCAATAATACCTGGATATTCTCCTGACAGATTTCTGAGCACAATATAGTGAAAAGATTACTGGTTTTGGAGTCAGAAAGACATAGGTTCAAATTATCTATATCTATACTGTCCAATATAATAACCAGTATTTACATGTGGCTAACTGAATTGTTAAAATGTGTTTAGTTCAACTCAGAAATTGATTTTTTAATTTATTTTAAATTTTAAAACATAAGACATAAATAACATTTTATCATTTTGGTAAGACTGCATTTCATTTTAACTATTACACCATGTAAGATATTGATGTAGTTATGTCACAAAATTTATGAAAAATGTATTTACTGTGGCAGTACAAAATGTAAAACTGTTGTGTAAACAATATTAAGAACTATCTTTAACAAATACATAATGAATTTGATAAGAAGTTTCTTCTTATCAATTAAAGAAGAATTGATGAAATTGTTTTACTGAAATCAGGTAAATTTTAAAAAATGCAAAACATTTTACTAAAGTACTCCAATACAATTTAGAAAATATACAGTAACTCTGAATTGAAAGATAAATATACTACTAATTTTCTTAAGGTATTACTCTTGGCATAGAACATGAGGCATGCCAAGCAACCAGGGGTAGCATGAGAGTCTCTTAGTATCCTTCTAGGCTGGGATTAAAGGAATATTGTAAGAAAAAAAAAACATTGAGAATTATTTATAAAAATATATATGTACAATGCACATTATATATTATATATTATTCACACAATGCATATATGTGTCATATATTATATATACACATTGCAATGCATACAGGTGTTTTATTTTTATGTTACCTGAAATATAGTTTACATAAACATTGGCAGTCTGAAAATTTCCTGTTTTGATGACAAGCAGAGGATCAACTTGTTAAAGCGATGTTGTGAAAAAAACCTATTTGAGCAGTCTCAGATTTATGTCCTCCATTCGGTTGCCAAGCCTCATGAAGGCAAGAGCTGTAATCATGTCCAAGATCTTCACAAAAATGCCTGATTTACCTCCATGACTCTGGTTCATCTATGGTTCCAACCATGCATCAGTATGACAAATTGAGCAATCTTATCTGATGGGAGGGGATCCACGTACAATTCTCTGTGCCTGAAATATCTGAGAAATGCCAAACAAAAATGATATGAAATATGTTTACTACTTTTTCAAAGACCAATATGGTCTCTGAACAAATGTTCAACATTGCTAAAAATGCTTATAGGAAGGAATTAAAAATAAACTCCAAATGGAGTCAAAAGGTTTTAGATTAAACATGCGAAGTGTGTCTAAAAAGTAGTTTATTTTTGATAGTGCTGAACAAAAATATACCATCTATATATTTTAAGAATGTAGTGCTTAAAATTAATGGTCTTTGTCACTTCTTTGTGGCTAATAAGATAAAATCTTAACACATGGAGTTAGTCTAGGTTCTCTTTCTTGAGTGGCAGAGAAGTATTAAAAAAGCCATTATTTCTGTAAGAATGTCTGCTTTCTTTAATATTTTGTATATATCAAGCTATCTCTGGTATTCGGTGAGCAGCCAAGTTCTCTGGCAGTGATGTCCTCTGCCTCCATGTGAAAATGAATCTTATTTCTTGAAATACTGCTCCTACTGTATTTGAAGGAAATGAGATTCTGTTCAAACAAGTTGAAATCTTAATTTCAGTTCTTTTCAAAAAAATAATTTATAAAGTACCACAGATGGATGTTTATATTGGATATAATAACTTGAAGACCTATTTTATCTGAAAATGGAATTAGAGCTTTTTGATGCCAAAATATAGAGCTGAATCACTTAATGTTACAGTATATCCTATCTTTTAGTCCTATAAAACTACCATCTTTTTCCAAGGGAGTAACTAAGTCAGCATTACTCCCTACTCAAATGAAATCACCCACAAGAAAGATTTTACTGTCACAAAAGCCAATAAATGAGCAAAATATTTAGCAAACAGACAAAGTTAGGTGAGTATAAAATAACTTATTTTAACTATGTAAACCAATTAAAATAAATATAGACGAAAGCATTTGGGTTCACACTGTTTTATATGTTATATTAGCTTAAACACAAACGGCCTGAAAAAAAGTCAATATGGTGACTGAAATTTGAATTAAAATTAAGTACAGACTTCTTATTTATAATTTAAAGAGACTAAGTAGATGTTCTAACTATCCATCTATCAATATATCCGGAGATCTATGATGTGAGTGTTATTTATAATAAATTAAGAATCATTAAAATTGTGTTAGTTTTCTTATTGGAGGGAAGATAAAAGAGGACCTATTACATTTCATCACATAATGCTAAAGGACCTGATGAGAATATTATCATTGATTGTAATATAACTAGAGTGAAGAGTGAGAACTAAGTGGATATTTAATGCTTATCTATGTTCTTGCGTACAAAATCCCCCTACATAAACATATTTAAGAAACAAAACTTTCTTAACTTATGCATACTCCTAAATTCTGTGCTAGGTGTTCTGTGGATATAAACAGCAGGCTATCTTTTAATGCTTATAGTGTATTACAGTGTTGACTTAGAATTACTGCTTCATCCTCAGATCACAGCTTTTGGAAGTGCTGTATTAGATTTTCTCCTGAAAAATAGAAATAGAATAAATGATGATATGCATGTTATCAGTTGAGGAGAAAACAAATAATGTCTACTTCTGGCAGAAAGGGTTGGTTTTTATTTCTGTATGGTTGTTTTATTTTTTGTTTGTTTAATTTTACTGTGGGCTTTAATCACCATTAAATCACCACCATTTCCTCAGAGCTTGAATTGTCCTCTAATTTTCTTTTTAAAATCTGATTGAGGAAACCAAGGAATTATAAAAATACTTTATTATTATATATAATATGTCAAAATTGTGAGCAACCCATATGCTCACCTCCTACTAACTAGATGTTAACTCCTGGACCTTCTGTAAAGTGACTATGTGAATATTGCAGTTAGGTTCTATCTAGTATGAGTTGCTTCAGTCTTCTCTTATCGTGTAATCTTATAATCTGTAAAGTTGCTATCATCTTCTAATGGCTTATTTTGTCTCTTTTAGAACTTAAGTCATTCCTAACAACTATATTACACTGATCTATCAAAAATCACAGTTGTCTGTTTTGTGTGCGTGTGTGTGTATTTCTAAAAGTAGCATCTATGTGTGACCTTCAAAACCACACTTGTCAAAATGCTTGTGTTCTGTAATGACATCAAAAAATCCTATAAATATAAATATTTTTAAGTTTTTCCCTTACTTCGGAGGGGACAGGTAGATATCAGGGCATAGTCTATATAAATATCTGAGGAGAGGTTATATTTCAGAGTTTCTGTAGCTCATTTTTCCTTTAACCAAATAAATAAAATGTCTGGATTCTCAAATCAGACCAAGTCACTTGCTACGTGTATTAGAAGGATCTAAGGAGTCATTATTCCCAGGAAAACTATCTTAGCCCAGAGATTGGCAAATTGTGGCCCATCACCTGTTTTTGTATGGTCCATGAACTAAGAATGATTTTTGCATTTTTTATATAACTGAAAAAAATTAAATCATTGATATTAAATGGCATGAGAATATTATATGAAATTAATATTTTTCATAATGGAGTTTTACTGTAACGCAGCCACACTTACTTATTTATGTGTTTTCTATGACTGCTTTCCTGCTGTAAGGCAGAGTTGAATAGTTGTCACAGAGTCTATATTATCTGACCGTTTACAGAAAATGTTTGCTGATCTTTTCCAAAGGCCAAGGGTAAGTCTTCCAGGGGAGACTTCTCTACCTCCATCCCGAGAACTTCCTGATTTTACTACTACCAGCTTAAGCCTACCAACTCTATAAATTACTGTAAACACACTAGATTATCAGGTGGACCACCCAATATTATTTTTTCAGCATGATCTTACTACTGCTGCTCAAAGCAGTGTCTCTAATAACTTGCCAGAGCCCTAAGAAGATGTTTTACTGTCCTATCAAGCTAATTTTCTTATATATGTAATGTAATACATTTATACAAAATATTACTTAATGCCCAAACCCTAACATACTCCTAAATAAACCACCTCTGGCCTGAGAAGTCATGGCTCTTAGAGTACTGTTTAGCCTGCTATACCCTCTGGGCTGTAAGACACCTGGAAAAATTCACTACAGCCATGATTTCCTCCTTTTCATATGTTTTTGCATAAACCATAGGAGCAGGCAAATAAACCTTCATTCAGAAACAGATCTGAGTCCTTAGCCTTTCCTAAGAGAAATTTTCTGTGTCTGTGTGTGCAGTTTGGAAATTAATAGAAGCACAAAATCTCAACATATATATGAGAATATTCAACAATGTACTTTGATTGTATATTGAGCTTAATTTTCTTTTAAAAGCCAGACTCCTTGATTTTATATGTAAATTCTTTTAAAGCCATCTTATATTTGCCCAACCATTATGAGTTCACAAACGAATGATTTACAAGTAAGAAAAAGGTTACTAAGTCACTTTTATTTTAGGAAACTATGTATGTAAAATTCCAATAAAATATTATATTCAGAAAATCATCACTTAATTATACATTATTAATTATGCAAAAATAGAATAGTGATCCTGTAGAACATTATAAAAAGTAAGTTACAGAAGATGTAGATTCTATAATTATATGTATCTTTTGTGATGTAAGAATCAAGAACATGTTCTATATCATAAGAAAAGTAATTTTAAGACTTCATGCTGCTAAAGATAAAGAGTTGCAGAATGAATCTCCGCAGAAAATATAATGCAAAATATCTTTATGTATCAGTGCAATATGTATAATTCCTAAACTACTG
>NW_011888834.1:2154447-2160257 GCF_000151845.1 Pteropus vampyrus | reverse complement strand
TATACTAATTGAGCTATTTTGAAAAAACATAGCCCAGTAAGTATCCGAAAAGTTCTCTAGAGTACAAGTCATTACAATATAAATCACACATCTATGTGGAGAATTTATATTTCTTTTTTTTAATATACAATTTAAAAATGTATTAAGTAGCTCAGTTTAGGAAAAATAAAGAATTATAGAATTTCTCTTTAGCCCCAAGGTTTTAGAATCCAGTTCTTGAGTCACTTATAAGCATTTTGCACACTAGAAATAAAAATAAAATTAAAATTTACCCACGAAATAGAATTCACTTAAAATGCACATGAAATTTTCACATGTTGTCAAGTATCAATAATACATTGAGTAAATTATAAACAAACTCAACTAACTTTATAAGAATTTATTATTTATGTTATCTCATTGTATTCTCCATAACTCTTATGAGTTGGAAGAACCAGTAGCATAACCACCATTGAATTGATAATAATTTTTAACGGTTATTAAATACTCATTACATGCCAAGCACTCTTCTAAGTACTTTATATATGTGAGCTTAATTAATTTAGGTACTATTATTAACCTTTTTTGTAGATGAAACAGATTAAGTAACTTATACCATGTTTCACTTCTAGGAAATAGTGGAACCATGATGAGGAGATAGGCAGCCCCTACAACTTGGGCTCCAACAAAACCCTAAATCGTCAGAAGTTAAACTGCAATGAGAACCTGGGTCACATTCCTACCTGGTGTCGTTGCTCTTCATTATTCACATGAGGATCATTCTTACTAACTAGTACCTTTACTTCATCAAAATAATATTTGTTTTTGTGATTTTATTCTTTTAACACTAAAAATTTTCCTTAGGATAACATGAATTTATTTTTCTACTATTCTAAGTTATGTGCATTCAAACAGACAATAGAAGCAATAGAGGCAGCAGATGGAATGATGGTTTGAGTTTAAATTATACATTTAGAGAATTGTGAACTTCCTAATAGCCAGTATTTGACTATTGAATATATATGTATACAAATAAAAAAGCTTTATTGTTAGTTTTTAAGAGTTTGCTGAGAAAATGGACTCCAGACCACCACCTTACTTTTCTTTGAGTATATGTGCTATGACTTAACGTGGATCAATATAACAGTTTATCTTCTCTGTGTTTACATATGGGTTAAGATTGTTAAAAAATAATCCAAATTGAGACTATAACTAACAGAATTCTACTGACCCTCACTCAGCTCTTCCTCTCATTCTCCGTGGCATCTACTGGGACATTATTTCCCAAAATATAAAATCATCTTTCTTCCTATCACTTTTTTTAGATGTCCATGCTTACTACTTCACAGGGACACTAGAAACAAAGAGGTAATAACTCCTTCAAAGTATTTTCACATTTCTCTATTTCCTTCTTACCTCCTGTTACACTATAAAACTTAATAATTCTGCCTGTGCTCTGAATGCTACCTCATCCCACTTCCTCAAAATCATAGTAGTAGTAGTTATCTTTTTTCCTCTTCTACATTTTCAGAACTTTGTATCATTTAACATGGGGTAGACTATGCTGAAATAACAAATGAACTTTTCTCATCATCTTGGAATCATGAGCTACATTGCTATATCCACTTTACCTCCCACTGTATTCTCAAAATTATTTTAGTTTCTGAAAGTAATCATAAAGGCACCAATGACTTCACTGATTTTTTTAATTCTATACATAGCCATATACTTCTCTCACCCATCATTTTAGCTTTATTTGCAAATTTTGACTGTCTTTTTTTTTTCTTTTTCTTTTTTTTCTTAATACATACTCATACTTCTCTTGGCTTTTTATTTCCATTCTCTTTTAGACATCGTTTTTTATTAAAATTCTTGTGATGACATTGGTTAATAAAATCAAATAAGTTTCAAGTAAACAATTCAATAATACATCATATGTATATTGCATTGTGTGTTCTCCACCCAAAGTTAAATTTCCTTCCGCCCCCAAATATATGACCCCCTTAACCTCTATCTATCTCCCTCCCCACTTTCATCTGGTAACCACTAATTCATTGTTTGTATCCATCATTCTCTGTTCATTTGTCGTGTTTGTTTGTTGCTTTCAATTTTATATCACACAAATGAGTGAAATATAATATTTAATATTGGTATTCTTCAGGGTTTTATTTTAAGTACTTTTTTCTTCTCTGTTAAATGTCTAATCTTTTTCTCCAAACCAATTCGCTAAAGAGAGTTTATATCTTCTATCTTCTGGTTTAATATATTTAAGCAGTCTTTTCTTTGCATGGTATATATATATATCAGTTACCATAGTTTAGTTAAGTAATACAAAATCCCTGGCAATACCATTCAAATGTCAATTACCTCAACATATTAACTGTTAGTAATTACATGAAGTACAAATTTTGCTGCTAGCTCTTTAGTTCATAAATCACTACATAAATAATACATTGCATCATGATCAGTGACCAATTGCATCACTTCTTTTACAAATGATTGACAGTTGTTCACTGTGCGTTTGTTATCCAGTTCACACACAATCAGCAAAGCCTATAGTTGTGTTGCTTTCTTGTCCCCCAGTAATAAATCTATGTGATCGTTTACAAAAAAAAAAAAAAGATAATCAAAACAGAATTGGTTAAGAAAGATAAAAGAACAGTAAAGAAATAGAAAGTGCTTCATACTGAAGTGAAATTTAAATGGAACATAAAATGGAGTTTTAGAAGAAATAGCTGACCTGGGAATATTGGCACTTCTACAGTCTGAGTGAGTTAAGATATTTCTCTGCTGAGATAGTTTTTCTTTTCATTCACTATAAGCATATTTTCCTCATATTATCGAGCTTAGTTATAAAAGCTGCTTTTCTTTTCTGTTCCTTTTAACATCTGGGATATCTCGTGTTCAGGATCCACTAATGTCCATTGAATATGGGTCATATTTCTTTTGTACTTTATATATCCAATAATTTTTTTAAAATTTTATCCTGGATATTGTGAATGTTATGTTGTAGATGCTGTTATATTCTCAAAGAGTGTTGATTTTTTTCTTTGTTTTAGCTGGAAATTAATTTGCTTGGGCTTAAACTTCAAACTATGTTCCTCTAATGCAAAGTTTATACACAGAATTTGGAGCTTCTGCTCTCCAACCTTCTTCTGGCAATGCCCCCTCAACTTCCTGTGGCTCTGACTGACCAGAACAAGCTTGTGGTTTCTCTGTTCTCTGGTTCTTCTGGCCAGAATGGCTGTGGTTTTCTACCAGTGTCTTAGCTCCTATATGTTGCAGAAGTTTTGATAAAAGAAAATTCACCCAGTGCCATTCCCTTTGATCACTCTCTCGTTATTGTTGGTGGTGGTTTTTTTTTGCTTCTGTTGCATTTTTTAATTAAATTTATTTGGGTGACATTGGTTAATAAAATCAAATAAGTTTCAAGTATACAATTCAATAATACATCATATGTATATTGCATTGTGTGTTCTCCACCCAAAGTTAAATTTCCTTCCGCCCCCAAATATATGACCCCCTTAACCTCTATCTATCTCCCTCCCCACTTTCATCTGGTAACCACTAATTCATTGTTTGTATCCATCATTCTCTGTTCATTTGTCGTATTTGTTTGTTGCTTTCAATTTTATATCACACAAATGAGTGAAATATAATATTTAATATTGGTATTCTTCAGGGTTTTATTTTAAGTACTTTTTTCTTCTCTGTTAAATGTCTAATCTTTTTCTCCAAACCAATTCGCTAAAGAGAGTTTATATCTTCTATCTTCTGGTTTAATATATTTAAGCAGTCTTTTCTTTGCATGGTATATATATATATATCAGTTACCATAGTTTAGTTAAGTAATACAAAATCCCTGGCAATACCATTCAAATGTCAATTACCTCAACATATTAACTGTTAGTAATTACATGAAGTACAAATTTTGCTGCTAGCTCTTTAGTTCATAAATCACTACATAAATAATACATTGCATCATGATCAGTGACCAATTGCATCACTTCTTTTACAAATGATTGACAGTTGTTCACTGTGCGTTTGTTATCCAGTTCACACACAATCAGCAAAGCCTATAGTTGTGTTGCTTTCTTGTCCCCCAGTAATAAATCTATGTGATAGTTTACAAAAAAAGAAAAAAAGATAATCAAAACAGAATTGGTTAAGAAAGATAAAAGAACAGTAAAGAAATAGAAAGTGCTTCATACTGAAGTGAAATTTAAATGGAACATAAAATGGAGTTTTAGAAGAAATAGCTGACCTGGGAATATTGGCACTTCTACAGTCTGAGTGAGTTAAGATATTTCTCTGCTGAGATAGTTTTTCTTTTCATTCACTATAAGCATATTTTCCTCATATTATCGAGCTTAGTTATAAAAGCTGCTTTTCTTTTCTGTTCCTTTTAACATCTGGGATATCTCGTGTTCAGGATCCACTAATGTCCATTGAATATAGGTCATATTTCTTTTGTACTTTATATATCCAATAATTTTTTTAAAATTTTATCCTGGATATTGTGAATGTTATGTTGTAGATGCTGTTATATTCTCAAAGAGTGTTGATTTTTTTCTTTGTTTTAGCTGGAAATTAATTTGCTTGGGCTTAAACTTCAAACTATGTTCCTCTAATGCAAAGTTTATACACAGAATTTGGAGCTTCTGCTCTCCAACCTTCTTCTGGCAATGCCCCCTCAACTTCCTGTGGCTCTGACTGACCAGAACAAGCTTGTGGTTTCTCTGTTCTCTGGTTCTTCTGGCCAGAATGGCTGTGGTTTTCTACCAGTGTCTTAGCTCCTATATGTTGCAGAAGTTTTGATAAAAGAAAATTCACCCAGTGCCATTCCCTTTGATCACTCTCTTGTTATTGTTGGTGGTGGTTTTTTTTGCTTCTGTTGCATTTTTTAATTAAATTTATTTGGGTGACATTGGATAATAAAATCAAATAAGTTTCAAGTATACAATTCAATAATACATCATATGTGTACTGCATTGTGTGTTCATCCAAAGTTAAATTTCCTTCTGTCACCATGTATTTGACCCACTTTACCCGAATCCGCCTCCCTCCCCATCCCCTCTGGTAACCACTACACTGTTGTCCATGTCCACAAGTCTCTGTTCATTTGTGTTGTTCACTTGTTGCTTTCAATTTTATATCCCACATGTGAGTGAAATCATGTGGTTCTCAACTTTTTCTGTCTGAATTGTTTTGCTTTCCGTGATAATCTCAAGATCCATCCATGTTGTCTCAAATGGCAGTATTTCATCTTTCATTGTGTTTTTGTTGCATTTGGACAGATTTTATGGTGTTCGTCTATCAGTAGTACCTTACTTGCTCATTATGAAAAGCAGTAAGCTCTCTTGCACTTTATATTTTTAAATATCAAGCTTCATCTCTAACTACACTCTATTCTTATACTATGTGCTTCACTCTTAGTTATTTAATTTTTTTTATCTTGTCCCAAAACACTGTAATACATTGTTTTCTCTGCCTGAAACTTTCTTTTGTTTGACTAATTGCTATATTGCTATTATCCTATAGATCTTCTCTTATAGGTAATATTTTTGTAGGAAGATTTCTTGAATACCCCAGGACTTATTAAAGTACCCCATGTAAACAATCTCATAGCATATTTCATTTCGAACGATCAGCTAGACACCATTATCTGGCATACAGAAGATTCTTAATAAATATTTATTGAATTAATAAATCCCATAAGTATATAATCAGTCCAATTTAGGGAAACATGAATTTAACATAAAGGCACAAAGCTAATACATGCTTCATACTATAAAATATTATAGTATTTTGATTTAAGGCATGAAATTAAA
>NW_011888834.1:2123894-2152967 GCF_000151845.1 Pteropus vampyrus | reverse complement strand
AAATGGCATATTGGAAGTGAGAATGAATGGAGAGTTTAAAAAAATAGGGCATTAAGAACTATTATATTTACAGAATCTTGCCCACAAAAGACATATTTTATATAAGTAATGAATAACTTAAATACTTAAAATATTTTGTATTGATATCAAAGGCATTTCCCTGGAAAGATTTTTCTCAGTCTCATCTTTTATTTTTCTTATTGTTTAATTACCTAATATTCTTATTCTCTCTTTCACATACTTCAAAGTAAATATTAAGTGAGAAAAATTTTCTTTCTGGGTTAGCTTCTACTTTGAGATTAATGATAATTAATAATTATAAAAATAATAGCTAGCTATTGTAATATACTATGTGAATTCATAATTGTGGTTAATCCTTATGCTAACTCTTTAATATGAGTGACAAGTTCTTTAATTTACTGCTGAGAAAATTGAGACCCAGAGAGATCGAGTGACTTGCCCATATTAAAATGCCCGCACTCTTTTCATGTGTGGTATTTCCTCGCCATGCACAATATTATTTAATACATTAGAATAACTAACTATTAATCTCATTTAGTAAGTTGTTGCATGTCTATCGATGACTTGCAAATGTATGTTGTAATTCTATAAGAATCAATTGTAATTCAATACATTATTATTTTTTCTTAACTGGCAGAGTTGGTATATATACTAATTCAACATTAATATTTATTCTTTGTAAAATTACTTATAAGGAACTTAAACAGTATAAAATGTTATTCTTAAAAGTTCTGATAAGTAAAAGGAAAATTAAAGCCAAATATCTGATTGTTTGATACTTCTGATCGCTAATCAGAGCCATTTCGTTGTTTTACTTAATATCAATGATTGCATGAGTTGAGACTATTTTTGATTTGATTTATTCATCCCTATGAATCAGAACACTGTCAATCAAAAGAGCAGAGGAAGTGGTTAACTTAGAATGGAGTTATTCTCTATATGGAGTTTCCTCTTTGCCAAAGGCAGCATGTGACCTTTTCTTTGAAGTCGTCTTACTGCTGAGTTTCTTAACATTCAGTGGGCAACAAGCTATCAATTACACTAAGGAAAAGCTCTGCACACTACCCTAATACATTTAGTCAATGAGAATATTTGTAAGAGGACATGTCCAAAATTATAAGCTTCAAGCAGAGAGTGAAAGACCTTTCATTGCGAGCCTCAGCTTGAGCAATTCACAGACATTTGTAATCTACTACTAGAATTCGAGAGTACTCTTCTTTGATGGAATCCTAAATGCCTTAGTATTTTTATCCAAAATGATGTAGCATCTAAAATGGCATGTTTGTTTTATGATTAACAAAACTATAATCCCCACATTAGCATTTTTTATTCAAGAAACATTTCTTGATCACCTGCTATATGTCTGGCACTTTGCTGCAGGTATGCTTTATAGAAATGGACAAGTAGCATAGAGTAACTATGAAGTACTTCAGTTGTAGATGTGATAGATTAAAGATGGCCACAAATACATTCACTTTCTTCCCATTGATGAGTGAAGTTTTTTCCTCTTCCTTTGAATTTGGTCCACTTTTTGACTATTTTGACAAATAAAATGTGGTGAGAAAGAGGCTATGTCATTGCCAGGTCTAGGTTTGGAGAGGACTAGTTGATGCATTCTTCCTCTTGGAGCCCTGAGCTCCAGGTAAGAAGTTTAGCTATTGTGAAGTGCCTATCTGTACAGAAGCCAAGGTTAGAGTTTTGGAAAAGCCACTTGGAAGGGCCACGTGGACAGAACAAAAGGTAATCAGCCGAATCACTCAGCCATTCAGTTCACCTCATCTGATACTCTGGAAACTGAAGGGAAAGATGAATTTTCTCCAGCATGTCCTGTCCACATTCTTGATCCCAAAGTAATGAAATATAATAATAACAGAATTTTTTAAGCCACTAAATATTTTGGGTAGTTTGTTTTGCAGCAATAGATAACTGAAGTTATGATCTTTGGAGACTCTGCTACCAACCTGATATGTGGTGTTGGGAGAGCTGTTTAAACTGTTTAAAGCTTCTTTTGTAATAAAGAAAATGATAATATATATCATATTGTTGTTATTAATGAGACAGTGACCCTACTTTTTTGATAACTGTATATGGCACATAAAATAATAAGCCTAGAACTCTGTAACTTATATTTTCAGCCCAGTATTCTCTTGTGAGGCCTGTATGTACACATCTATCCAGTTGCTTATTGTAAAACATCTCCTCTTAAGTTTTTTATAATACTTAAAGCTCATATGTCCAAACTTTTCATATCCTCTCAAAGCCTGCTCCCTTTCCTGTTTTCCGTCTTGGGAAATAGTACTCCATCTACTAATTTCCACAAGCAAAATGTTAGTCATCATGTATGCTTCCTTTTTCATTATCTAGAAAATCTGCTCCTTCTATATGTAAAATAGCTCATTTTTCTTCACTTCTCTTCTTCCTTTAGTACTACCCCCTTTCTTAAATCATCATCATTCTCTATTATTCCAATAGCCTCTGAACTCATGTTGCTGAATACACTTTGCTTGTTGAATACACTTTGCTTGTTGAATGCACTTTTGACCTACTCCAATCTTTCGCTGTGCAATCTCAAAGAAATCTTTTAAAAATAAAAATGCGATAATCACTGCAATGTTTAACAAGTTCAGTAGGAAAAAATTTAAAATCCTAAACATGGTCTCCAGGACTCTTCATTATCTGGCTTTTGCCAACCCTTCCAGGTCATTGATGAGCCAGCATCATTGTTTGATCATTACACTTCAACCACACACAACTTTGGCCTATTTTTAAAGTACTCTATGTCTCTTCTCATCATAGGGACTTATATATCCCGTTACCCTTTGTACAAACTCAGAATTACCTAGCAGTCATTTAGGCTTTTAGAGAAACATCTCTTTCTCAGGAGAATGCTCTTTGGTCAAAATTTCTTAAATTAGATCTCTTTTAACATTATCTTCTTATGAATCCCACAAAATATAATAGATTTCTTTTCTGTGTTATTATTACCATTTGTATTATTTGAGGCTGTGACATAGAGAGAGTCAGAAACAGAAACCAGTAAGGAAAGGAGAGGAAAAAAACTGGTAAGATATAATATAAACACAATATTATTGGTAAAGGACAGATTTTATTAAAGAACTCTATTTCCCAGCAGTCTATGCTATCTGTATATATCTGTGTGTGCTTGTGTGTGTGTATGTGTGTGTGTTTTCTTTTGTGTTCTGCCCACCAAATTCCAATTTTGGTGAGGTAGATTTGGTCTCACCATCAGGCAATTCTCCAGACACCAACTGGGTGTCCTACAATTCAACTCAATTCTGACACTATCTCCAGGTAAACTCCACAGGTTAAAGGTTAAGTCCTACAAGACTGCCTCCCGCAACCTCCACAGCCTCTCACCTCTGCTTCTATGTCAGTTGCAAGCCTAAATTGTTACTGGTACTTCTGACCAACTGTCTACAAATCAGAGGTTCCCAAGACCCCCTACTTGGGTTCGGTTAATTTGCTAGAGTGACTCACAGAACTCAGGAAGCCTTTTTACTCACTACATCACCTATTTATAATAAAAGGATGTAATATGGAAGAGATGTATAGAGCAAAGTATGGAGAAAGGGCCAGAATCTTCCATGCTCTCTCTAAGTGTGGTACTTTCCCCAAATCTCCACATGTTCCCCAGACAGGAAGCTCTCTGAACCCTCTCCTTTTGGGTTTTTATGGAGGTTTCATTATATTGGCACAATTGATTAAATCATTGGCCACTGGTAGTTAATTAAATCTCTATCCCTTTCTCTCTGCCCTGGAGGTCAAGGTGTAGGACAAGAAGATCCTAAGCTCTAATCAAGTTCCCTGGCAACTAGCCCCCATCCTTGAGTGCCTTCAAAAACTTACCTCATTACCATAACAAAAAATACCTTTATTCCTCTCATCTCAGGAAATTCAAAGGGTTTTAGGGGCTCTGCGAAGAAACAGAAACAAAGACCAAATAAGTATTTTATATTATAATTCACAAATAGCATACACACACACACACACACACACACACACACACATATAGGTTTATTACATAATATATATAAATATAGTTATATATATAGTTCTTCCAAAAGATTTAGTTATGGGGTTAGAAGCTAACTACCTACAGCATACATTTGCTTATTACATTACTATTCCAGGCAATGTTCTGGGACTAAGGATCTTATGAGCTATACCATAAGGCAAAATGTTCTCTCTCTACCTGTTCTTTGTCTGAAAGAGTCTCATGAATCACCAGGGAAGAAAAGTTTTAAACACAAATTGTTTTCAACTTTGAATAGTATGGCTTTTCATCCAAGATTACAAGGAGGCCCTCATTTCATTTTGTGCTCTGCTTTTGTTTTAAAAGTTACAGTTTTATAATATGCATATAAATCAGGAAAGTGTGACTAGTATTTATAGGTATGGAGAGCAAGTTTTAAAAAAGATTTGTTAATCTAATTTAAAACAGAATCAGTTTCTTTGTAGCAGTGTAAGGAGGATAAAGAATGAAGGTGCACATTAAGATTTCCATGTAGCACTAGTATCTTGACCAAAACACTGGGCTCCTTCAAGTACAAAATTAAGAGGTAAGAATAGATCAGTTCTAAGTTTCTCCCAGCTCTAACATTCTACAATGTTATAATCACTTTATTGTCTAAATTCCTTCTGGCAACTTGCTGTGAATATAAAGCCACTATGTGATAAAAAATGGTTAGTGTTATTTGGTCAGTCATTAAAATAATGTGTGTCACTAAAGGCAAACTGAAATATGTGGACCATTGTTTACTTTTATTTTTGGTGTTAACAGTTCAAGCACATAGTGAAGATCATGAAAACAAAAGTCCAACTTTCCCTGACAATGTAAATTTTATCTTCAGATGCATGTGCTTCACATAAAGAAAATTCTACAGACTTGAAGACCTTAAGTAAAATATAAAAATAACACCAAGTCACTTATTTTGAAATTGCTTTTGGGAAATTCTTTTATCTTTGCTTAGTTTCCTTAATTTAATTAATTTGACTATTAATTTAATTACTTATTAAAACCCAATTTTAGAAATATTGTATTGTTCTAATATTCTAACAAATTTTCTTCTTATTTTATCCTTGTAAATGCTGATAAGTATCACAATTGTATAATAACACTGCAAAATAGATGAGATTAATTTTGGTTTTTTAAGGTAACTGGTTATTTAGACTCTTTAGTTATTAATCTTTTGTAATAGAGTTTAAATAATTCTAAACTCAGATACTTGCCTTTGAAATTCTGATAAATTCAAATAAGTCATAGCTAGCAAACTTTGTTTTCATAGCTTTGAAAATCTATTAGAGCTAAATGTTTCACATAGATAAAGTAATAGAACCTATAAAGTTATTGTTCAATTACTTCTAAATAATATCGTCCAGCGGGTACACCTCAATGCTTCTTGAATAAAAATTTAATTCCCTGTCAAATATAGCTGCCCATTAAACTCTGCTATATATAAGCAACTTTTACTTAAATATGACCATTTTATTCCCACACAACATTATATTGTTATTATTATAGTATATACTAATTAGCCTACATTTTACCTTCACTCAATATGTTATTTTCAAAGTCATACAAATACTTCGTAGAGTGGAACAGATGGATTTGAATTTCCTTCTAATGAAATAAGTAATCCACAGAATTTATTCACATTTTATGTAGGAAATATTCCTGTTGATTACAGTGTTTAAGAATTTGTGGATTAAAAAGCAGTGTATATTTTTCCCAAAATTAAAGTCTCTTGAGTTTTTCCTAATTTAATTTGAAACAATATTATGAATCAGATTCTGGTGTTTTTGAGGTCATTTCAGGGTGTCAAAGCACAAGATTAAAAATAAATTTCTGTTGCTACAAAGTATTAAATGTTTTCCAAATACCCCATACTTCAGTATTTATATAAAACCAGATATTTTACAAGATATAAAACTGCTGTTCATTTAAGCAAGTGCATTGATATTTGACAATTTTCTCAACAGAAAAAAGACTCCATATTAATAGGCACTTAATAAATCAAATGCAGGTTATTTGGAGATTTGTATTAAATTTTAAATATGATATAATTTAATAAATAAACCTTAAGCTTAGCAGCATTCCAAATATGCATAATTATTGAAGGAAATTTTAAATATTATAAAATGTAAAAAGGAAATTAGTATTCATTATTATCACCCCCCCCCAAATAAAAATAACCACTGAAAGTTTTTGGCATATCTTCTGGGATATGTTATACATATTTCTTAATAAAATTCAATATATTCATAATAGTAATATAATGATGAATATAATCTTTTTATTTTGTTGATTTTATTATAAATATCATTAACATTAAACATATTTAAATAGTATTTGTATAGCCACATTATATTTCATGACTTGTATATACATGATTTACTTACACATTCTCTTTTTTTAAAATAGTTAAGCTCATATTTAAGGAAAGATCCAGCATCATAAAGAAGTCATAAGAAGACTTGGAATATATTTTTGAAAATAAAATAAAGGATAGTAGAAGTAGAGCAGACTAATTTTTGATCTGGCCCAGCAGGCAGGGGCTCTGATCATGCATGGCTTTACAGAATGCAGTGGAGGCATTTAGATTTTATTCTAATGCAATAGGTAATTCATCGAACATTTTAAGAAAAGTTGATGGGATCTTATGTACATTATATAATGTAATGAAAATATATTAAATATAATGTAAATATAATACATCATCTTATATAATGTTAATATAATAAGAATTCTGTCTACTGTGAGGAGAATGGAAGAAGCAAAACTATAAACAGAAACCATTTTAAATGACTATTGTAGAACCCAAATGAGGGATGAAAAGTTTTCATTTGGGTTACATCAGTGGAGTTTGAATGTAGATAAAGCTAAGATAGACTTTGGAGTCAATATTGTTGATGGATTAGATGTTGGAGGTGGGAGAGTGGTAATTAGCTAGGATGGAGTCAAAATAGTCCTCTATTCTGGGTAGAAAAAGATGTCCGTTTCCTTAACTGAGGAAATGAACAAATCACGGTTGGTTTGGTTGAGAGTTGTGCTCATGTGTGTTTTTTTGTTTGTTGTTGTTCCTTTTTGTTTGTTTGGTAAAGTGATGGGATCAAGAGGATTTTTGTATGTTAATTTATCTCAATTTTGATTTCCCTTTAGACATCTAAATAAAGATGATAATTTACATTTGAAAAAAAAGCCTAGATCTCAAGGGGAAGTGAAAACTAGAGTTATTAGTTGGAGAGCTGTTAGCATACATATGGTACTGAAAAGCTTGAGGCTGAATAAAATCTTTCTATAAGAGCTTTTTGTAGAAAAGAGACAAAAGCACATGCAAAAATGAGCCTTAGCAATTAGTATTAGTAATAATAATAACAATAGTAATAATAATGGTGATTAAGGAGTAGAGTAGGAACTTTAAATGACCAGCTGGTAGGAATTCTTGGACCTTAAGAAGAGACTGTTTCAGCAGGAGGGAGTTGGTCAAAGTTTGAATTTTACAGAACTTTTTCTAAATAATATATAGCAGTAGCTATAATGGGGCATCCTTATCCTGTGTAATAAAAATGGCTTTTCATTTTAAATATGAAAATTGCTTTCTGTTTATGATATACTTTTAAGCTTGAGGAAGTATTATTTTATACATACAGATACATGTACCAATCTTTAAGGACTTATTATAAAGATGAGTATTGTATTTTATGAAATGCTATGCTAGCACTGCCAGTATTTAGCCTAGAAGGCGTTAAGGAGCAGTGGTTTGGAGGACAGGCTGCATATGGAGTCACTGAGATGTGTACTCAGATTTCATTTCCATGTTTACTTAGTGTGGCAATGGAAAACTCTTATTTCAAAACTCTTATTTTACTTACAGACATTTACACAGGGCTCAGGCATGAAATCTGCCTCAGTAGATCACAACCACCCACAATATATACAGAACAAATGAAGAAAGGATTTCAGGGGAAAGTTTACCTACAGTTATTTACAATAATGAATCTGTTTTAGATAGAAATACTTCCTAGATTTTTAGTTCATTTTTAAAAATTTCTTTAAAAAGAAAGAAGGATACTATACTGATTATATTTTTTACCTGAATCCTCTATTTTGTGTTATACATTTTTTTTTTTTTTTGCCACATGTGCCATTGTTAATCTTGTCATTTTTCTGAGACATGTCTCCTGTGGTAGGTAGAGGATGAGGTGCTACATTATTAGACTTTCTTTGAGAAAATTCTCATTTAGTTCTTGCAAATTAAAGAGGAAAATTATTGGTGATTGAAAGAATGACCCTAACTGACTCAAAATGAAACCTGTTTTCCTTGAAATCCTTCTGCCCACTTCCTTTGTTTTAATTGACTTGACTCCACAGCTGCCACTCTAGCCTTGACACGCTCCCTGCAGTTCTGTATTGATTCTCTGGGAAAGCTGCATTGAGGCAGGTGCTCTTGAATCTAATTTTTCCATTCAGCTTTACTTTCTATTAGTTTAAAAAGACAACACCATCTCTTTCTCACTAAAGATATATGCCACGGAAGTACACAGACAAGTCCTGGAGCCTAGGGCATTCATTAAACTAGAAGTACCGTAAACATTTATTATATCAGAAATAGCAGACTGCACACCACTGACCAAACAACGAGTGTGTCAAAATGATGCATTAGTTGAATTTCGCTTCGCTTTCCTCTTCGTTTTCCACCTGAGAAAAAGGCAAGGTAGTGATTAGAAAAGCAAAATAAAATAAAGTTGAAGACAGAGTTGCAGGGTAAATGATATCAAAACTCTCTGCAGTTCTAATAAAAGTAAATTGTAAGAGGTCATGACTTTTCATGTTTATTGATTTTTAGCAGTCGACATCATTATTAGCTGGTGGAGAAACAAATTTATCATGAATTCCCAAATATGATATTAGAGGAAGGACAAAGTTCGGGTAGTTTTATATTTGAGGAAATATCAACAGATAGCAAAGAACAAGGAATCCATAGTCAACTTAAAAAAAATTTTCTATAGTTATTAAAAGATAAAGATTGTGTAAAAAAGAGTAAAATGTTCATCTAAAAAATATACTACAGAGATAGTATTAAAATAAGATTTTAAAGTGAGCCAAGGATGAGTAAAACATTTTCCACCCGAGTTTACCAATTTATACTTTCTAAGGTTGTTCTTCAGGTCCTTGAAGCCGTCTGCAAGACAGCAGAAGTTTCGCTAATATAATTGCAAACTTTATACCAGCTCCACAAAGATAAGAACCTTTTTGCATCTTCTTCTTACTTCTACAGTGCCTGGCATACAAAGGAAACTCAGTAAATGTTCTTGAATGAATGAAGCACTGGCAAGGTTTAATGTAATTTTGGAAAGACTGAGTCATCAACTGACCGGTATTCTCGGGTTTACCGACAACTACCTTAGAATAATACCTGTTACTATAATTCCCCATTTCTATTTTGCTGCTGCAGTGCAAAAGAAACAAAAAAGATCAACCTCCATGAACTTTTTAAGAGGAATTTGTTGATATAGGACAACCAAAGGACAAAACTTAAACTTGCTGATATATCCAGAACTCTTTTAGGTTGAATTCTTTATTCTGTTCCTGCATCTTTGAAACAAAATCATAAGTGGATCTTTTAGATATGAGGCGTCTGCTAATCTAAGCCATTTTCACTCAGTTACCACAGCACATCCATGAGTCAATGACTCCTTCCAGTGCTCTAATCACAAGGACGTTTTCCCATAAGCTTGGAGTAAAAGTATTACCTGTATTATGTTACATGGTGTTAAATAAAATATATTTTAGTGAACTAAAATCCTTCTTAACTATAACTGCTTAAAATGTATACATTTTGAAGTAATAACCTATTTATTTCAAAATCGGCCACTCGTAAACTTTTGTTTTTGGTCACAATACCAGAAGGCATTCTTGTAGGTCCATGCCAAGTATTAACTGCATGCAGAGCAGAATGCTCCAATTTGCATTCTCCAAAAAAGGACAACTCAACCAGATTTAATGTATTTTGACTGGCAATTTGTATGCTTAGCCTCTGCCCAACATACTTTACTTTGAAAAAGCCAAACTATAAAACCTAGACTTATAGTTCACAATAGGAAGACTGATAGAGTTGTTTCCACTGATATTGTACCAGCTCTAGCAATAGCATAATTTGTATCTTAAAAAGATGGGAGTGTACCTTGTGGGCAGATATAGTGGGTTTTGCAGTGATTATTTTGGAGAATTCATCTTTTCTACCTTTCTGCAAATGCTGGAGTACTTTTAGGTTATTTCACTATTTATGTGCCATCATAAATTATATGTCTTTGCAGGCCTAATTTGATATATAAAATACTGAGACTTTGTGAAACAAGATTTTAGTTTTTAAATAAAGAATTAGTAAGAATTTAACTTCAGTTAACTTTGTTCTCTTTATTGGCTTCTTTCCCTGCACACACTTGACTGGAGGGAGATTAGTGAGGAAAGAGACAAAGCAGAAGAGAGGTTTTGCCCATTTCTTATCTTCATTGAACTCCTGCTCACTTGCTATTAGATTATCCTTTTTACCGTATACAAAATCGAATTGCCAGTGCCTTTACATTTCCCTTTTTATTTGTCTCCCTTGGATAGTCTTGTTTAAATTATTAAATATAAAGCTTAATTTATCAGTAACAATCTATATAATGATAGACTGGCACATAGAAGTTTGTACCAGCTACATAATCATGAGTGGAAAGATTCAATGTTATTTTACTTAGGCTCTCAAGATTATGTTTCCTTTCAATGATAAAGAATGTAATCTTTCGAGTCAAGACTGCATAGGTGTTTCCAATCAAAAGTACATGCTCTATTGAGTATATTCTCAATCAAATGTAGAGATTTCTCTCACTCTTACTTCCCTTCCTATTTCTGGATGGAAGTTTTACTTTAATATTGATATCTTGGGTTTTGTTTCCTCAAAATCAGTACCTGAGGTGACGATCCAAGCACAAATTTTTATCTGGAAAAGGAACCTAGGAAATACTGAGAAAGCAGTGAGGATGTAAGATGGGGAAAGAAAGATAGCCAATAAAATGTCACTGTTATGGGTAATAGATTTATACCTGCTTGGGAATTCTGGGAATTGTAACAGTGCACCTCCAAGGTTTCCTCCTAAAACACAGGAAGGGAGATATGATGCATTAGCTATAATCTACCTTTGATTAAACCACCGGGCAGAAAGTATGTTAGTTCTCTGACGGAGAAACCGGCAGAGCAGAGAAAGCCCTCAGGCAGAGGGATGCAGATGGACGTTGATCTCTCACATACAGTTGGGCTCCACAAGCTACAGGCACACATGTCCAGCGTCTCCCTTATCAGTATCATAGAGAGGTTACTGTGGTGATCCTGACTCTTCTGTAGGTATCTGTGAGATGTCAGTCATCCATTAATATTGTATTACTAATAACTCACTGTTATTTTACATATGTATACATCTGTACCGCTCAGACGTTAAATAAATAAATAAATAAATAAATAAAAATTTGTAAACTGAGTTGCCATGTATATTTTGAGAAGCACTACTTTAGCATGGCCCTAACCCTGATCGTAGGTCCCAGTCATGGAAATTGAGCATTCCAGATTTTAGATTGTTTAGAGCTCCAAAACAGAGAGGATATAGGATATGTGCCCCTACTTTCCTCGGGAGAGTTCAAGGACACTCTGAGCTTTTTTAGAAATGGGCTTAGGCACATCCTGAAAGATTAATGTATACCTCAACATCCTTAAAAGTAATCTTAAACTTCAGATGTGCTGTCCTCCCTAACCACAGAGGAACAGAAGTTCAGATAGAGAGCTAGGTCACCTGAGGTGTCCAGGTATCAGGGCAGAAGAACATACAGTGCATGAACTTATTTACCAGATATCTCACAAAAAGTATATAGCAGCAAAAATGACTAGGACAAAAATAGGTTAGTTTGTATCATGCATGCTTGATGAAGACGATGAGGCAGAGTGACACACTCCCACTATCATCTCGCTGTACCACTTTCACCCAGAGTATGCGACACCAGCTTTTCTATCAACTGTACTAGAATTTGTTCAGCCCTAGCTTCCTGCAGGGTTTTAACTGTTAATATTTAAAGGCAAACTTTTGGTATTCAGAAAATCCTTTTTCTCATAAAGTTCACTTGTTTCATTGTCTCTGCTAAAACACACACACTTTCACACACATACATGCAAATGCACACTCAATTTTATGTGTCCCTCTTTCCTTAAGTCTAGCTATACCTACGTTTTTCCTAAAAACAATGCTTATAGCAAGCTATTGTTAATGCCTGGATGTTAGGAAGAGGGGAATGGGTACCAGAAAGCACAATGAAAGAAACTTCACTACCTTTATAAAATAATACTCAAGACTCATTTTCAATGCATTGACATGGAAATGGGACAAAAATAAAATAAAAAATAAAAATAAATAAAATTAAGGCTAATTTTTAAGATAAATCAACTCAAGCCTAATTACCATTTCATGAGCAACCTAAATAAATTTGCACCTGGAATGAGAATCTCAAAACAAAACCTTAGTGATGTGAATCTGGCAATTTCCAAGTTATATTTTACGTTGAAAGCTTTTTGACATCTTTTTGAAACCAGAGATGGTGTTTTAGCACATTAATACAGGTGATCAACAGACCAAGTAGGTGCTATCTCCCATCATTACAGTCTGCTTAACAAACACTCTTCACAGAAACATCCAAAATGGATGAACGTTGATTCAAAAGGAATATCATTAAAGTGAGGCTAGAAGTAGACATTCTCTTGAAAGCTGCGTCATTTAGTGCCCGTGGTGTTGGCATGAGTTGCTGCTTGGAATTAATTCTTTTCTGAGTGGACTGATGAAAAAGACAATAACGTGTTTTTGGCAGAGAAACAAAGGGTTTTAAAGTACCTCCACATTTACCCCACTACAAGCCAAGCATTATATTAATATCAAAATAGTCTCTTAACTGTTGGGAGAGAATTCTATAGCTGTTAACGAATCAGAGTACAACCAATGGCCTGGCTCTGTGTGAGTGTGAGTGTGTCTGTCTGTCTGTCTGTCTGTCTCTATGTATGTCCATGTGCTCAAACATGCACTTGGGCCATTTTCCATGGGGATAGGTAACAGAGGTAAGACTTTCTTTAAATTTTACCTTTGAAACTCTAAAGCTTTATAATAAATAAAATGTATCCATGGGCCCAATGAAATTTAACATAATCACAAAGTATGAGTTTCAAAAATAAAGAGCATATGTGTTTACAAAAAAAAAAGATAATATTGTAAGAATATTTTAAAAGCTGAAAGAAATAAATAATATGTGTTTATAAATATTTAAATAAAGTTTGACTTCTACAGTCAAATAAAGTTTTCTAACTCTGACATTTAACATATTTAGACATGCTTCCCATCCAGCAACAGAATACTTATCTCTTTCCATTCAATTTTTCTTTCACTTATTCTAGTAAGGTTTTGTAGTTATCTTAGTTATATTTTATTTTCAAGTTAATTTTTTCTTACACATAGGAATAGTTGTATGTGTACGTGTTTGTGTGTGAATGCACTTGCATGTGTACATGTTTTATTTAATCTTGTTCTAGTCCCTTTTTCCAGTTTATTCTCTAAAGTTTTTTGTATGATTTTCCAGCAACAGTAGTTTTATTCTTTTCACATAGTTACCACTGCCTTATTGTTATTCTGTTTATTTGAAGTCACTTAGTTTTAGTTGCTTTTTTGTAGTTTAATAATCAAATGGCAGCTTTTAATCTCTTCCTTTCCCCAGATAATCTTGGGACCTCCTGCATGCTTTGACTATATTTCTAAGTCCAGAAAAGAAGACGGTCACTTAAGCATTAGTTTTTTTTTTACCTTTTTCTCCTTTCTAATTCACTGGTTTTGTATCCCTGCCACCAAAATAACTCAACTCTTCTATCAAGATGTGGATAGACTTCTACTCCATCTGAGGCTTCAGAGAGGGGGTGCAGGTGTCAGCACATTTTCTTTCAATTGAAAGAGGATCAAGAACCTGAAATCTTGAAAAGAGTTGTCTCTATCTAGAAAAACTGTGCAAGTAAACTGATCTGTGGATTGCCTATAGGAGAGGTAAACCATCCTTGGAGAAGGAATCCTTTGGAGAAAGGACGGGGCCTGCTCCTTCTCTTTTACTGATTGCTCTTCTGTGAAAGACTGGCTGTTCCCCCTGATTATTCATACAACAAGAGGAAGCAACTGTAGTGTCGGTTGAAGCCCACGTCTTCCAGCTGGCTTCTGGGATCCAAAGGACTTCTTGAGACATGCCTCATAGAGAGATTCCAGGTTTCCTGTAAAAGTTCAGTCATGTTCAGCCTATGATTTATCAGTGATAACCCTATATTAACTGAACTTGCATAAATAATTGAAAATTATATTTGCCTAGGAAGACAAAAGAATTTTAAAAGAAACGAAGGTTATGTAGTATTTTGGAATCAGAATGTGTATATCTCATTTTATTTTAGAGAAAGTCATATTGACACATTTAATTACAGAACTGAGGTAGTTTTCTACATATACAAGGCCGCCCAAGTGCATTTCCTACCATTTCGGGCAGACATTTGAGACGTCAGTCATTCACACTGCTAGGCATCTCATTTTGTTTGACTTTGTAGAAAAACATTTTCCCGCAGAGCCTTTAGATGAGTTGCTGATGTGTACTAGAGAACAGACTTATTTTACAAAGATTTTCAAGGTCTTCAGGTTAATCTTTGCGTAAATTATTCCATTATGTAAATAAATATTAACACCATATCACTTGGGCCCTAAGGATAAAGACAAATGCAAATCACTATGTATTTTGCCTTCATTAAAAGCATTTTGGTACAAATGTGAGGGGAAAAAATGAATATTCCAAGTTAACCATGAGGGAAATGCACATGTATATGAATATGCTAGGAAGAGGTGATTAATTGAAACCGAGAACTATTTGAAATCAGTTATTTCACAAATTTATATAACTAGAAAAAAAGCTTTTTTATATTTTGAAGGGCTATTTTTAATACTTTAAAAAGTTATCAGAACTTCGCCTTCCTCTCTCTCTCTCTCATATTCCATCTTTCAATATCAGTAAATACTCTTTTAAACATCGTCCCATTGTCCTCCTTAAGCACAGAAGGCAGTGGCCCGTGAGAAGAACATGGGCCCTGCTGAGAAGTCCCAGCGTGTCATTTGCACTGAGGGTGGCCCTCTGAGCAGCCCCTTTTGCTTTGACGGTACAGTTCAGTCTTGTCGTTCTGGTCAACATCATTTACTTGAATGATTATTTTGGATCGTGTGATCTGAAAAAGTCTGCTTGGCAGCCTGCAAGTCTTCATAAAACGCACCAGAAACTTTAGAGAAAATCCAAAACGTATTTGTGTTAGTTATTTAATTTTTAATACATTAGAATGAATTCGCTACTTAATATGTATAACATTTGCGTTTTTTTCTGTTACCTAAATGTTGTATGTGAAGTTCTCTAACAAACCTACTCTATGGTTTTAAGTTAGATTTTTTGAAAAGATAACATGATTTATTTGGGACCCCTAAAAACACTGGAATTAATTAACTTCCTGATTCCAGAGGCATGTACCTTGAACAGTCTTTAATTGTAAATAATAATACTATCAATATAATAATAACATACAGTTAACATTTCTTGAGAACTTACCATGTGCCAAGCTTTGCACTGTAAGTGCTTTGCACCCCGTTGTTTCATGTTCATTCCCAACTTTTGAACTTTATATTCTAGTCCCCATTTTGCAGTTGACAACACTGTGAGAGAAATTTAACAATTTGTTTAATGTCACACACCTATAAGTGGCCCAAACATGAATCAGACTCACATCTGTCTCTCTCTAACGCCTATCCTCTAAACCATTAAAAAATACTGACTCACCAACCAGGATTCTTTTGTTACAAAATAGGTTAATTTATATAACTATTGTATCTTACTGCCTGCTCTATACTCCACCGTGCCCCCAAACACACATATTTATTTTCTCCCTTAGTAAAAAGTCATAACTCTGAAAACTAAAGAAATATCATGAAAGAAGTTTGGCTATGAATTAAAAGCT
Source organism: Pteropus vampyrus (assembly GCF_000151845.1). Taxonomy (NCBI): domain Eukaryota; kingdom Metazoa; phylum Chordata; class Mammalia; order Chiroptera; family Pteropodidae; genus Pteropus; species Pteropus vampyrus. Next base: position 2,136,835 of record NW_011888834.1, on the reverse strand, counting down.
GTCGATAAATTTTCAAAGCAATAAATAACCTATTGTGGCTACATCCAAAGTCAGCATTCCCAAATACATTTCAACAAAACATGCCACACATTTTAAAAATGCATTTCTAGAAGATAGCCACGTTTTTCATAGGACTGAAATCACTTGGCCTTTTGCCCTGTGCTTCACAAGGCAGTGGAGATGTGTATGGAGAGTAGAAAAAATACGAGCCCGTTCTGAGCTTCTGCCTCTCCTGCCAACTCCAGCTATCACAGAGACCGTGAATAACCCCTCCCTGCCTGGGATGGTAATTCATCACTCTGTCCCCTTCCGGCTTCCTTTGCTGCTGGGGAGAAGCAATGTGAAATATCATAAGTTGAATAAAAGTTATTTTTCCTCCTGTCTGTATAGATCCTGGCAGGGTGCCTTGTAAAGTGCTTTCGATTACTAGGAGCTATGTAATACCAAACTCCTGCCTAATAGTTGTTGGCACCAGAATAAGTTTAAGTTCTTCAGTAGCCAAAATTTCATCTTGCTTCAAATTCACACTGCTGGGAAGTCCTTTTATGCATCTTAGCAACTTGCCCCTAGGGAGCTCTGCAGGGAAGGACAAGGTAGCTGAATATCTGTGGATGACAGCACAAACACTCTTCCCTTCAAGTTCCTAAATTAGCTTTCCAGAAGTCTGAGGCGAAGTAGTGTCTCAATATAATATTTTATTTACTGTTTCAATATAGTATGTTTCATCAGCCTTATAAAATTAAAGGAAATCATAATTAGCCAAGTATGGCAGATTTTTTTTTCTTTCTAATTTAAAGATACCCACATTTAAAATGCTCATGAAATATCACAGCTTTCCCCCTCAAATGGAGTTATTTTTAGCTTTTTCTTATAACCACATATTTTCTGTATTGTTCTTTTCTAAACATGTATGACTCTGATCAAAGCAATTTGTACACCCCTGTGTTTCAATTAAACAAGATACTCTTCCTGCTTTGTCGTTATAGATAATGGTTTACTGACCCAAAACGGCTACTGAAAGCAGGTCCCTTGTCCCCGTTTGAATGTGTTCTGTAGAGACTGCACTTCGTATGGCACTCGGTGTTCTTCCTGGGAGGCCCAAGTGCAGGTTTGTTAGCTCTACTTATAGGTCGAGTTTTCTAAACTTTGTATCATTTCCATTGTCATCGTTTGGACTCTCTCCAATATAACAAAACATTTTTAAAATATGTGACTGAGAATTTCACACAGTAATGCTTTTTTGAAAAAATAATCTCTTTTATGTTTATGTGATATCTCTATTATACATCCAAATAAGAGTCCCTATGTGTCTTTTGCCTGAAGTATTAGACTGAGTATTCATGTTGAATGAGTGGTCAGCTTTCCAAAAACTTTTCCTATAATATTGTTTCATTTTCTCTGTTGTATCAAGGTTTGTTCTCTCCAAATGAACTGGATCCTTTTTGAAACACGTATTATTAATTCAAATATATTCCAGGACACTTGTTTATATAAAATGCTAAATGCTAACTCTAGACCCAAATAATCGTTATATTAAATTTTGTAGGCATTTCATCAAATCATTCAAGAACATATTATGCTAATTGTATTGTCCTCAGTCAGATTTTTCCTTCCCTCAATTGTTTAAAGACAATGACAGCCATGTCAAAATTATGATTATTTGGCTGACTGTGCCTTTAGCCTTCATGTTCACACCAACTTTGACTGAACCATTATAGTTAATGACTGATTAGTGTAAATTTGAGGTCAGACGCTTTAGACCTTTGAGACAAATTGTTTCTCTAAAATGAATTCTAGGTCATTGTCAGTAGAAACAACTTTGATGGTCTGTACATTATCCTTCCCTGCTTTATACTTTGGAGGCATGGGTCGGTGTGGTTACTGGTGCTGTTGAATATGTTTTAAAATTTCAAGAGCAATTTTCTTACCTAGAATGGGTAAGATGTTCAGAATTGAGTGAGAAGTGGGTAAAATACAATTATTGCAACTTAAACTCAAGTGGGAAATTACAGTATGTACATATGGAGCTGTTTGTCCACTGCTGCTCAGTCTGGGTGGGACGATACCAGCTTCCTCTCCAACTCTGGGACATGATTGGAAACCACATGAAGTTTGAATTAATCACTTCGTGCCACAGTGATTAATTTAACAATCCAGGACAAAACCAAACCACATGTGCCGTTCCCCTCACTTCAGAGTCGTCCCATCAGCATCTGACCTTTTTACTCTGGCTGTGGGAAAAATTATTCTTTTTAAATATATGTCATATAATATATCTATGTTCATCAGGAATACTGACCTGTAATTTTCTTTTTTCTTTTTTTCTTTTTTTGCAATGTCTTTGTCTGGTTTGGTATCAGGGTAATGTTGTCCTCATAAAATGCGTTTGGAAGCTTTTCCTCCTCTTCGGTCTTTTGGAGCAGTTTAAGAAGAATATGTGTTAGTTCTTTGAATATTTGGTAGAATTCACCTGTGAAGCCATCCGGTCCTGGACTTTTGTTTGTTGGGAGTTTTTTGATTACTAATTCAATTTTGCTTCTAGAAAGTGGTTTGTTGAGATTTTCTGTTTCTTCCTTGTTCAGTCTTAGAAGATTATGTTTCTAGGAATTTAGCCTACTATGGAGGAGCTTCTGCTTAGCCACAGGATTGGTCAAGAGTTGTTCTGAATTTTAGTGATAAGTGAATGATCTCCTAAGGTTTCTCTGTCGAGTGGCAGAGCCTCAGTTCTCTGGAACCACCTATAGTGTCACCTCATTTCCACTGAAGACCACACTGTTCATTTTGACAGAGCATGACATTTGGGCCCTTCTCATTGTCTAATGACCCTACAATACATTTCTGGTTGGTTTCTTCCAAATAACCATTTCACTGTTTTTGCTTTCTTCCATTCACTTACATAGACACTCTCCCAAATGCAAACCGTTACCTTCTCCCTAACATTTACATTCTTAGCTCATGACCTGCCTCATACGTCACAAAGAGAAGCAATTGACTAAAAATTCCTTGGCCTTGTCCCTACCAGATCTATACATGTGCATGTACATGTGCCTACACCCCTGCCTTCCTTCTCCTTACAAAGAATGAAGTGTCTCAGACTCTGTCAGCGGCGAATCGCTCCACTTTTGCCTTAGTTCTTATCCCGCCTTTGTCTGCTTAAGGATTTTGCTCGTGTAACCATTCTCTTTCTCTCCCATTTCAGCAATAAGATCCTACATCCTAGACTATTCCCATCTCTAGTATTCTGTACTTTAAAAGGCAGAATAAAACAAGCAATGGATGTTGGCAATAAATACACAACTGCTGCCCTTCAGTCTCTTGTCCTGGTCCATTCTTCTTTGCCAGACTTCTAAATGGTGAAGCGCCCAAGACTCTGTTCACAGCCCACTGTTCTCCATCGCTCTTCTTCTTTCACTTTTCTCGTTCCTGAGTATTTTCTCTCTCTGTGCCCTCCGAGTGCTTTTTTTTTTTTTTATAATTCTTTACCTACAAATTCCGTCTATGTGAAATTACTCTCAAATTTGAATTTGTAGCTGACCTTTCTCAGCAGAACTCCAGATATTTATATTCAGTCTACATGACATCGACATCGACACTTGGAAATCTAATTCACATTAAAAATTAGCACGTCTGAAGCAGATGTCTTGATATCCGCCCCGTCCCTGCTGTTGTCCCTACCAAAGTTGTTCAGGCCAAAAGTATAGGAATCATTTTTAATTTTTATCTTTCACATGTCTCTTACCTAAATAGCTAACTTAAGTCTAAGCAACACCACCTCGGACACGGATTCTGGAAGTGTCTGCTGGTCATTCTCTCGACTTTCACCACCTTAGCTCAACCAACCTCTATTGCTCAGTCTTCTCTAACAGCTTGTTAACAAACTATAGTAGCTTCCCTGCTTCATACACTCCAAGCATGTTCTGCTACTCTCAGAATCAGTTCTAAACACTGCACTTTGCTACATGATCTGCCTCATACTTACTATCTGTAATCTCATAATGACTTCCCTCTCAATTTGTTTGTCCTAATCACCTCCTTATAGAATATACGAAACTGATATATAGTCTTTCTGTTGTTATGTAGAGCATGATAAACAGGCCCCTGCACGTTGGCTTCTGAACTCGCTGCTCCCTTTCTCCAGATAAAACTGTTTCTTTGTGTCTTTTAAGTCCTGTGAAAGTCTATCACGTTTTGGGAAAGGACTTTCCACACCTAATTCTCAATAGTTCTCTTCCTCTAGTCACTGGTTTTCCCATTATTATAGTTCATTCTTTTCTACTTATTATTAGTTACAATGTGAATGCGTTTAATAATTTTCCCCTTCCCTTTAGAATATAATCTCCACGGGAGCAGTGGCTTCGCTAGTCTTGCTCACCATGTATCACAGCCATTAGTAAAGATTCTTTTGTGAAAGAATGAATGAAATTGCTTTACCAGGAACATGTAGGCCTCATTTAAGCTTCCTAACTTATTCTCTATCATGGATATTTTATAAGCAACATCTTCTAGCGAGCTGCAAAAGCATTTTGGCACCTGCATTCTTGTTCTGACTTTGTTCATTCATCCCACTTGGCAGTACAAACCAGTGACAAGGGCTCCCTAGCCTCCTTGTGCACAAATGTCAGGATCGGTATGGTTGCCATCCACAGATTTTTATTTATACCAGCACACGCAGATGGGCTAATGGGCCTCCTAAAGAGATGCTGCAGAAATTTCGCTTTCCAGCTGGAGACTGGAGAAGATGCTTGAATATAAGGAGAAATCTCCCCCGATATTATTACTACATAGTTGAACTTATATCCTGAATATGCAGATTACTTTCTATGTAGTTTATAATCTAGGTCAGTACAGATGATTAATGTCAGCTATATCCCATCAGCATTCAAGAAGAATTCTTAAATTCAAAGTTAATAGTGGCAGTAGAATTCATTCAGCCACTATTCAGCATAAAAGAGGTTCTACAGAATTAACAAATTAATCATAAATATACACCATCTATACATATATATTGCTCTTAAATTTCCCCATATATAAATGAATGTGTATCTTCAGCAGGAACAAAAAAGCCATAAATAGTGCTATATCTAGGACACCTTATCTACAAAATCCCACATAAGGGATTTTTAATTTGCCTTGACTGATTTAGTCATTCCACAAATATTAGCTGAAAATCTACTGAGTGTCAGGCCCAATTCTGGGTGCTGGACGATAACATGTACAGAAAGGAAAACATGCCTGCTTTCCTGAGCATGCATTCTTATGTGTGGGGGGAAAAGATAATAAAGAAATAGATGAGTACATATATGTTCATCCTGTGATGCTAAGCCTTGTGAAGGAAAATCAGCTTGGTGAGGAGAGAATAGCTAGATGAGAGCAGAATTATATTCTCAATAGGTTGCTTCTCCAGCCACTTAGATACTGTAGCATGGAAACAAAGGCTTACAGATGCGGATATATGGGGTCGCCAGGGAGGAGTGGTCCTGGAAGGAGAAATAGCCAGTGCAGTCTTGCTATTTGAAGAGTGATGTATAAAAACAGAAAGGAAGCTATGTCTGGAACAGCAATTTTGTTTTCAGATCATACTATTTTTCAGAGTGGCTTACTGACATCTTAGATTTGGAAATTTGTGGGCTACTTGTTGGAAAGAGATAGGAAATCGAGGAAGAGATTAAAAACATATGATGAATTCACTGTTTTCTAGAAAGTACAAAATGGACTTTAAAAAGTTTATTACTGAAAATATTAGTCCTGTGATAATGTCCTTGCAAAAATATTCTAGGAGAAAATAAGTTTGATATATGCTTTGTCTTAGATACTGTAGAATAGTATTATTTTACATTATATCCAAGTATATGAGAAGACTTATATAGGAGACACTCAGTTATGTTGATCCCAGAATCATAGAAACTTACTTATTCACAGATTTTTGTTTGTTTAGGAAATACATTTAGAAAACAATTGCATTAGAAATGGAGAGTCGAATCTGTTGTAATGAGTTAAAGACTACCTAATGAGGGTGAAGACTGCAGTTAAAAAAAAAAAAAAAAAAAAAAAAGAGGCTCCAAAATGCAATGGCTTGAAGATAATGGAGGACTTGGTAGCATGAAGCCATATAGGTACCAAGGATAATGTGGGGGAACATAGATGGGTCAAGGGCAGAGGTTGGTCACCTTTGTCATCTTCAATATGTACCTTTCCAGGTTTGCTCTAGTCCTCAAAACATTTACAGTCATCAAAAGGTCTCATCAAAGACAGATATTTTTCTTTGCTGTGTTCTAGAAGATAAATTTAATTATAGCTCAGTTCTACATTAATGATGAAGTATACCATCTTTATTAAAAGATGGCTATTAGGATGCCTATGCCAACTGAAATTTAGCTTGCCTCCTGTTCCCTCTACCCAATGATGTCACAAAAAATTTTACAAAACTGAAAGTCATCATCAAGTATGGCAATTTCTTGTAGATAGAGAACCTATTTGGTATTCTTCTTAGCTCACTTGGTTCCATAACTTTGGTTTTTTTTCCTCCTTATTTCTGCCTTCCCTATTATTTGAGGTGAATAGGCCCTCAAATAATATTGTTTTATTCAATTTGTTTCATTATAACAGTGGTGAGATGCTATAGGAACTTAAATCTTGTTTATATCAATTAGCCTATGGTAATTTTTTTATATGCCATTTTGCTTAAAGTCACAGAACCTATCAATGATGTTAAGTGAGGACTTACTGTATTTACCTTTCTCTGCTTGGTCCTAAGTTGGAAGCAAGGACAAAAATTAGAGAAGCTGTCTGTTAATCAACTCCTAGGCATTCGGGGCTGATTATTACAGAAGTTATAGTTTGTCTTCCTGGATGGTTACTAGAGATGTGAGTCTGTCTTCCTACAAATCAGACTTACAAAGCTGGTTGGCCTCTGGGATTGTCATTTAGAAAAAGGATTCCAGGGCAGGTTGTTGTAAGTTGTTAATCTATATTCTGTTTTTACTTTTAACCTGGTCATTGTCTATTTGTATATTCGGTTTCTCATATGTTTATTAGTTCATTTGTTTCTTTTCTTCCTTTTTAATCAGCCTTTTGATTGTTGCTACAGATGGTTTGCTCAGGGAATCTGAATCACCATTTCAACAGAATGAGGAATCTCACCACTCTCTTATCCTTAAAAAGCGATTTGTTCTCCTGGGCTTCTCTGATACCACACTTGGCTGGTTTAATTACTATCCAGCTGGTTGCTGCGTCTCAGTTTGCTTTTTTTGGTCCATATTCTGCTGTATCTCTAAATTTCACAGTGACAAAGCATTTGTCAGATTTTCTTTTTCCATTCTCTTCCCCTCCCTTCCCTTCGCTTCTCTTCTCTTCTCCTCTCTTCTCTTCCCCATTCTCTAAATTCTTTCCCTAGCAAGTTATCTAGTTTCCCATGCATTCTATACACTAATGACTCTCAAAATTATGTCTTCAAATAACACCTCCCCCTGAACTACATATTTGTAAAATATACCTGATTTATTGACATCTCCACTCTGATATCTAGAAAGCATATCAAACTTCTAAGGACACCACAGAACTCTTCGGATCCGTATAACAATGTACTGCCCACCTCTAATCCTTAGACACCTGTCTTAGTCAGCGTGGCCTGCCATAACAAAATGCCAGAGACTGGGTTAAGCAACAGACATTCATCTTCTCACAGATCAGGGTGCCAGCACGGTCAGGTTCTGGTGAGAGCCTTCTCCCTGTCTTGCAGACCGCCTTCTTCTTGCTGTGTGCTCACATGGCTTTTCCTGAGAGCGTGTGTGGGTGGAGAGAAAGAGTGATTTCTCTCTATTCTTCTTATTAGGGCACTAATACCATCCTGAGGACTCCCAACCTCATTACCTCATCTAGCCTAATTACCTCCCAAAAGACCTACTGAAGTCCCCACTGGGCTTCAAACTTATTTGGGTGATTAGCCCCATGTTTAAATACCATCACATTGGGGGTTAGGACTTCGACATATAAATTTGGGTTGGGGAGGGACACATTTCAGTTTACAGAAACATCTCAATATATTATACTTCTATTCAGTTGTCAGGCCAGTACCTAGGAGCCTTTATTATTCTTTTATCATATCCCATATTCAGTGTCTCAGTAAGTACTATCAGCTTTATCTTCAAAACATATTCCATATCCAAACAAATCGTGACATTTCTGCCGATCAAATGGTAGTCTAAAGCACTGCAGTTTTTTGACCACCAATAGCCTCCTAACTCATCTGCTTTTCTGATTCTTTCCCCTATACAGTCCATCTTTTACACAGCCCAAGGATATTATTTTCTTCCTTAAAGTATAAAATATTATAACTCCTCTACTTCCAATTTCACATGATAAAATACAATCCTCCCTATGGCCTGTGACTCTACCTGATTTTATTCCTGCCTAAGACGTCATAGGCCCTCCTCTCTCCTGTTTTTCACTAAATACGATTCTCTAACGGACCTAATGAGTCCTGTGTCAGCACCCCTGGCACCTGCTATTTTTTCAGCTTGAAGGCTTCTTTCCTCAAGTTTTCAAAAAGCTACTTTTTATCTCGATGTCTACATTCAAATATCATCTTTCAAAGAGGCCTTTCCTAGCTATAAGAGATTCCTAGACATTCTCTATCACATTATCCTATTATACATTTATCATAATACTTACAAGCCCTTGAAACAATTTCTCCACTAGATATAAGCTCCTTGAGACAATGAATCCATTTTCCTGATCCATTAACATAGCCGCAGAACTGAGAACAGTTACCAGGCTCATAGCAAATACTGAATAAATATTTGCTGATTTATTAAAATAAACTAAAGCTGGAATAGGACTAAAAATTAAAATGATGACAGAGAAGCAGTCTTCCATTTTCTTTGGAATACGGACGGGTGGACAACAGATGGCGCTATGATTTTCATTGCCTGTAAACTCATGGGTCATCAGGGAAAAAGAGATCACTATAGATACTTCTTTCCCTCTAGAGTTTCACCTGGGGAAATAAACAAAGGTCAAGGAATTTTGATTGATTCTGCCATTGACTAACCGTTCTGAAGCGGCAATAATTAATTAAGGAACTAAAACTTAAGTACGGATAATCCATCACCTGAACTAGAGCACAGCAGCAGGACTAGATGTTGGTGAGAAGCACCATAGCTCTAAACTACAAAGGGCTTTTAAAGAGTTGTAAACTTTAGCTGAGGGATAAGCTCTTTGATTAGACAGTAACTAACAACTGAGGACAGCTAGAGACTGTATTAGTTGGAGCACTTGCCAGTGGAATCGGAGCTTATGTTAAGATGTAATTTTGGTATGATTAAAAGAGCATTGATTTTGACATCAAAAAATTAGACTCAGAGTCTCAAGTTTTCATTTCTTAAGTGAGCAAGGCCTTCTCCTAGCCTCTATTCCCTCACCCGTCACCAGGATAATAACATCTGACTCACAGTTTATTGTGACTAAATACAATAATGTCTCATAATAATGTCACCATAAAATACTCTATGCATTTTAGGAACCAAACTTAAATATCGTTATGTTTTTTTCTTTAAGTAAAATGCGCATTGGCAACTAATTGTATGTTAAATTTTAACCAAGAAAAATTAAACTTCTTTAAGAATATTCATTCCAAATTCTACAATCTCTATCCCACCTTACCTTTTAAAAACCAGGTGTCATTGACTGTTGCAACCAAATATGTAAGATCTCCATCAAAAGGTTATTTTGTTAGCCTGTAAATGCATAAAATCGTGTGTTCATGGGGCAGTTAATGAAACAAAACAAACGAAACATTTGGCTTATTTGAGTCAGCACAGTGAATTCTCATGTCATAGTGTCACAAGTGGATTTCCATTATTCACATTTGCCTTTATGGGGTCTTCTTTAAAATATTGACATTGTCATTTTCACTTTAAGAGTTAAGAAGGTTTAAAAAAAAAAGATTGGTTATAAAAAGTTATATAATTATGATGATATGTAGGTTTAGAAAATTTAAGTCATGCATCCATTCACTGTGCAATGCTGTGGGGATAGTCTCCTGATAAACAAAGACAGTGTCCGTACTCGTCCTATAAAGTATACAATGCAGCAAAGGAAGACAAGGGTTAAATTAAGCAAATGACATTTTCGAAATGCAAAGACTGCAATTATAATTGTGGCAAGTGAGCCAAAGGATAATCTATTTCTTATGATTAAGTACACTAGGAAGACTATTTTTCAACTAGGAAGATGTAGGAGGAGTTTTACTTTGCATAAATGCTAACTTTTCAAATATTCAATGTCATTTTTGAGAACTTTCTTTTCCATTTTTAATAGTTATTATCTAATCATACACTACTCTTAAAGCATTTTGTTCATATTATGGAATAATAATAGTCATATTATTAGACAATCCTGAATGGTTTCTATCTTATTTTTCACTATCACTATTATAAGCATTTCAATTAGTTTTTGCATTTTAGTATTATATGATGACATTATTTTTTAAAGACCGTATTTGATTTCTATCATGTTTATGTTCAGAAAATCTTGTATTTTTTCTTTTTGTTTATCTGACTATGAGCTTTAAATAAGCATTTCAAGTAATTTAATTGCTGCCTGTCCATTTAAATTCTGACTTATAATAAAATTATCTTTAAGCTTTTGTATCTGATTTCTTTTTAGTTGAATGCTATGGAATATACTTTCTCAATTGAAGTTATTTATATTTTCTTTACTAAGATTTTTTTAACATCTAACTTGTATCTTACTTGAGGAAAAAAAATGTCTGGTAAAGTTTGCCTATAGCTTTCACAACAGTCAAAATAATCTTCGCATCTTCAGAGAGAGAGAGAAGCATTCAGGAGCATTCACTGTGTTAAAAAAGTGGGCAATCATATGGAACAATATGGAAGCCGCAGGACTGAGCTAGTTAATTATCCCTGAAATATTCTTTATCCTGATGAGTGATGTATACTTTAAAAATACATTGTGCATTCTTAAGTTTCTAAGATATTTGAATTATAGTGTGCTATAAAGCTATTTGATCTGTTTATACAGATCATTGACTTTGGCTTAATTGTCTAGGCTCTTTGCAGAGGGGCATGTTTGGCATAGAGAAAAATTCCTTCGGGTGAAAATGAACCTTTGTAATCGACATGCACCAGGTTGTGTGTTTTTTTCCCCTAATAGCACTACCATTTTGGGAATTGACCTAGATGCCCAAGAAAGTCTTCATTATTGAGAATTTATGTTTCTCTGGTGGCTTTTATTTGCTAAATTAGCCTCTGCTGCATATTAAACATTGATAGCTAATGCCGCTTTATTGCTGCTGGTCCTATTCAGCATCTCTTTTCACAGAACACAATCTACATAATTAGAAAATAGCATGACTTCTGTATCTCGCCCATCAGGAGGGTAAAGATGTTGCACTCCTGCTTTCATTTCATATGCCAACCTTCATAACGCTGATGTGATAATAACATTCTTTCAATTTAATAATGGTAATAGTTGTACCGAATTGTCTTGCCCAAAGTACCAATGAAACAAAGAAAAGATGTAAATTTATTAAGAAAATCAAACATCACATTTAACTTAGGGGCCAAGGAAAATTTTAGAAAAATTTAGTATTCCATGGAATCACTGTGTCTGTACTGTCACCAAGAGTGACAAATGAAACAAAAAGCAGTCCACAAACTACTCAAAGTATTGCTTTGAGTATTGCTTATAAACCAGTCCACAAACTACTCAAAGTATTGCTATGCATTTTATATTCATATTTTCCTATTGTTCATTTATGTTCCATTTAACTAAGGCTCATAAAAAGAATTTAAGGTATATTCCTAGAATGCCTTCCTGTGATATCTCATTATCTATGAAAATGTCAAGTTTTACATATAATATTGAGGGATTACACACAAATTTAAATAGAAGGCCAGCAACTAATTTACTGATATGCTATACCCTTTGATAGCTAATAAATTAAATTCAACCAGCTTTGGTTAAGTATTAATGATATTCATGGAAATATTGTAAGTATTAAAAAGGAAACAAAAATGAATAGGCTGCTTCAAGTTACTTAGAGTAAACTTGAGGAGCCATTTATAGAACTAGGATTTTAGATTCAGCTCTGTCTTGGTATAATAAACTAGTAGAGTCCATGTGGATGCATGGTCACTTTGTTGTCTTTGAGAGGAAAGTGCTTATTTATATACTTTTATAGGGAACTGACTTAAATGTCTCCAATTGTGTGTGTACTTTAGATTGCACCTTTAAAATGTATTGATAATAAATCTTAATTCAAAAATCTTATAAAATAAATTGAGGTTTTATTTATACATTCATTGAAAATATTACAAACCCACTGATGACAACACAAGTGTGCTCATATTGCTATTTCGACGGCATTATTACTGATTTGAGAATTCTCATCTGCAAATGTTTGTGTCCACGCATATGCACATAAATATATAATTAGACATATATTTAAATTTGCATCTATAACTATGTCTTTATTCCAAAATGATATCACTATCTACATCAGCATCTACATCAAATTATGTATCTATCAAAACTGAGACTCTGATAAGATCCTGACTTTTTATAGAACAGTATGTCATAGGTATTTTTTCATTCATTAGACCCACAAAATATAGTGTATCCGTGTGTGTGTAAGATATATTATGAATAGATGGATCTAGATCATTATTTTGCCAAGTACACAGTATTCTGTGGCATGGTATTTTATACTATTTAACTAAGCTGGCATTGTTGATTATATAGATTATTTAAGAAACTTTACTATTAGAACAATGCCTTTATGTACATCTTTGATTACTTGGCTTATTATTTCAGTTGTCTCCTGCTAATTTTGATTTATTAATCAGTTATAAAGTATGTACATTTAAAATATTTACACATATTTACACATATTACTCACTTGTCTCCAGAAACGTTGTCCC
>NW_011888834.1:2119340-2123844 GCF_000151845.1 Pteropus vampyrus | reverse complement strand
TTTAACTAAGGCTCATAAAAAGAATTTAAGGTATATTCCTAGAATGCCTTCCTGTGATATCTCATTATCTATGAAAATGTCAAGTTTTACATATAATATTGAGGGATTACACACAAATTTAAATAGAAGGCCAGCAACTAATTTACTGATATGCTATACCCTTTGATAGCTAATAAATTAAATTCAACCAGCTTTGGTTAAGTATTAATGATATTCATGGAAATATTGTAAGTATTAAAAAGGAAACAAAAATGAATAGGCTGCTTCAAGTTACTTAGAGTAAACTTGAGGAGCCATTTATAGAACTAGGATTTTAGATTCAGCTCTGTCTTGGTATAATAAACTAGTAGAGTCCATGTGGATGCATGGTCACTTTGTTGTCTTTGAGAGGAAAGTGCTTATTTATATACTTTTATAGGGAACTGACTTAAATGTCTCCAATTGTGTGTGTACTTTAGATTGCACCTTTAAAATGTATTGATAATAAATCTTAATTCAAAAATCTTATAAAATAAATTGAGGTTTTATTTATACATTCATTGAAAATATTACAAACCCACTGATGACAACACAAGTGTGCTCATATTGCTATTTCGACGGCATTATTACTGATTTGAGAATTCTCATCTGCAAATGTTTGTGTCCACGCATATGCACATAAATATATAATTAGACATATATTTAAATTTGCATCTATAACTATGTCTTTATTCCAAAATGATATCACTATCTACATCAGCATCTACATCAAATTATGTATCTATCAAAACTGAGACTCTGATAAGATCCTGACTTTTTATAGAACAGTATGTCATAGGTATTTTTTCATTCATTAGACCCACAAAATATAGTGTATCCGTGTGTGTGTAAGATATATTATGAATAGATGGATCTAGATCATTATTTTGCCAAGTACACAGTATTCTGTGGCATGGTATTTTATACTATTTAACTAAGCTGGCATTGTTGATTATATAGATTATTTAAGAAACTTTACTATTAGAACAATGCCTTTATGTACATCTTTGATTACTTGGCTTATTATTTCAGTTGTCTCCTGCTAATTTTGATTTATTAATCAGTTATAAAGTATGTACATTTAAAATATTTACACATATTTACACATATTACTCACTTGTCTCCAGAAACGTTGTCCCATTTACATCCCTACCACTTTTTCATAATACAGATTATATTATGACTAAAAGTTTGCCACTCTAGTAAGTAAAATGTCAGTAGCTCTTTATTGTTTTCATTTGTATTTCTATATTGCTAAGCCCCAAAATTAATATGGCACAAAACCATATATTAACATATTATGGTAAACTTTTAATATGTAAGCTCTTCATATATTTGACATGCATGCTTTTTCATGTTATTTGTCTTCTCCATCATGATCCATGGTTTTGCTAGAACAATTGACTAGCCAGGTTATAAAATGAGTTTATTGTTATCATGAAACAAATGGATGCATCTGAGGTTGTCGCTAATGTAGGATCTACCGGGCATGTTCTCCCTTTATGTTGTCTCTCGAAGAGAAGTTAACTGAATTGACCTATGGATTCGATGCATCTTAGCAAACGTATGTGCTTTTATTATTTGTTAAATGTCCACATGGTTTTTCAGGATGTAATGAAATAAACAGAGGCTTTGAAATTAGGAATACCTGGATTAGTATCATTACTTTGCCACATAGAAACTGCATGGCCTTGAGAATATTGTTCGAGTCTCAGTTTCCTTATGTGTCACAAGTGAATGAAAATCCTCGCATTTAAATATTCTAAAAGTTTAAAACCTACATTTTAAAGTTTTGAGCAAAAAGCCAGAATACATAAGGTTCTAAATGAATAGTAGTTATTATTACAAATCCTAAAAATCAAAATGTCAAGAAAAATTTAGGTTAATGAACAAAGAAAATTGTCTTTGTACCTCACTGACAACACAACTCTATGAAATAGATAAGAAAGATATTAATATTTGGAACTCGTGGCTTATAAAATGGATGCTCGGAACATATAAAAACATATTTTCATATTCATTTTAACTTGATTTTAACTCTGTATAGGATTGGGGGATTACAGACTCTTTAGTGGGAGAAACATACATTAATCAATCATACAAATACATGTAAAATTCCTTCTGTAATAAGAGTGTTGTTAAAACACTTGGAGTGGGGAAATAGGATTCCGGGAGCTGGTGAGAGAAGGTGATGCTGATGCAGATACAACAGGCAGGGGGCTGCCACGGGGCCCTAGGCAGGAGACGGTGAGACATTAGACTACATGGTGGTAGATGGAGATAAGCGAACCAATTCAAGAGATATTTTCACAGTAAAGCCATGATATTAATGAGGAATTAAATATGGAAAGAGAATAAAAGGGAAGTACCCTAGATAAATTTAAAAAAAAAAAAGAGCTCTGTTTTATAACTTATAAAACTAAATATCAGAGACCAGGTTCTGGGGAGAGAAATACATGTGGTTCAAAACAGATTGAATTTGAAGTGCCTTTCAGATGTCGAAAAGAAGTCAAGTAGGCAGTTGAAGCCCAGAGGACATGACTGGGCAAAAGATGAAATCTGTGAGGTGGCTTTTGGACTTGTGTTTGTAGATGAGATCACCAAAGGCAAGAGTAAGAGTGAGAGAGAAAAGGGGTGAAGACTTGAGCTTTAGCAGCTGAATGAGAATGAGTATCCAAAATAAAGAGGAAAACTAAGAGAAGATTGTGTCAGTGAAGCTAAGTGCAAAGAACATTACAAGAACTAGGGGCTGATCATCATTCTTGGGTTTTGATAAGAAGTGAAGTAGAAAAAAATGCAGAAACTATCACTGTAGTCAACGTAATAGAAGTCACACGTGATTTCAGCGAGTGACACACAAGGGAAGTGATGAATCTGGATGAACCCGAGCTAGTTTGGATTGATGATGGAATGAAAGATGAGAAAAGGAGACAGCGATGAGTAATGGCAGTGCTTTAAAAAAACCTTACCGTGAATGGAGGCAGAGGGATTGATTTATTTGCTGGATCCTTCTCATGACTGTTGATCTCATCGCTTCTTTATCTGTGCTCTCTCTTTTGGTGTTTAAATTTAATGTCTAAAACTAAATATTTCCCAAAGGGTTTCTCCTTTGTAGTTATCTCCATCACGTCTCACAACAATTTGGAAGTTCAGAAAACTTAGTGGCATCTTTAATTCACGTCTTCTCCCATGCCTCACAAAGAATTTGTGAGTAAATATTATGTTAGCTCTATCTTCAAAATGTATTCAGAATGAGAGTGTTTTCATCACTCCCATAGAAAACTCTCTGGCCCAAGATTTTTTCATAATTTATCCAAATAATTGCAAAATCTCACTATGTTATCTTGCTTCTCTGCTCTTGCCCAACCCCAATTCGCTTCTCAACACAGCCAGATTGATCCTTTTAATGGATATGTTAGATCCTATAACTTAGATGCATTAAACCTTCTACTAGTATGCTAGCTCACTTAGAGTAAAAGCCAAAGTCTTTACGATGACATTCAAACTCCTGCAGGATCACTGTCGTAGCTCCAGGGTCATTGTTCTTGCTGTTCCTCAAACACAAAGCCACACTCCAAGAACATTCTTAGCTCAGGGCTTTTTCACCTGCTATATTTTCTGTCAGAAACAAATTTCTCCTTGATATTTGCATGGCTCACTTCCATATCCCTTTCTGGTGGTTGCTCAAATGTCATCTTACCAGCGAGACCCTTGCCAGATAACATTGTTCAAAATCGAAACCTTCTCTCCTTCTCCCCAACCCCACTACATTCCTTATCTCTCTTCTTCTTTTTTTCTCCATGACACCTATCATGTGAAGTATTATATCTTTAATTTACTCATTCGAGTTCGTACAGAATGCCTCTCTCCATCATAGCATTAGCTACAGTAGGAAAGACATTATTAACTGATTTTTATCGCTATTTCATCTTTATTAACTAGAACAGTACCTCATACATTGTAGGTGCTCATTTAGTATTTATTGATGAAATGAAAAAAGCTATGGAGATGGACACACTCAAAAGAAATACAAAGTGAGATTAAAAGGCTAAGTGTAGAACCCATGGAAGCCTAATGTTTAAGCAGTGGCTGAAGAACAGGGTCCAATAAAAGAAATCAATGAGTATGCAGAAGGTATAAAGAATACCTGCAGAGTCTGATGTCGTAGGAAACAAGAGGAAGTTTGAAGATCACAGAGTGGTCATTTATGCCAAAGTCTGTAATAAATTAAAGTAAATGAGAACCGAATAATTATCTAGGGATTTGTTTAATAAGAGATGATTGATGACTTTGAAAAGAACTGCTTATAGAATAGTTGGTTAAATATAAGCATATAAGTGTGGGAACTAGATTACAGTAGGTTGAGAAGAAAATGAAATATGAGAAAATGAAGATATCAGTGGAGGAAAGACAGAATGCTAATAAGCAGGGAATTCATGGCCAAAGGGGAAAATTTTTAATTTTATTTATTCTTGCTCTTAAATAG
>NW_011888834.1:2114350-2119079 GCF_000151845.1 Pteropus vampyrus | reverse complement strand
GAAGGAAGGAAGGAAGGAAGGAAGGAAGGAAGGAAGGAAGGAAGGAAGGAAGGAAGGAAGGAAGGAAGGAAGGAAGAAAGGAAGGAAGGAAGGAAGGAATAAACAGCATAAATGCCCATCAAAAGGAGAATGAGGATATACAATAAAATTATACAATAAAACATTACTCTGCGATTAAAAATGAACTGTATATACGAGGAGATTTTATATATTCATGAACTCTATATATAATTTAGCCAAGTGGGATGACTTGCCCTTGCCTTTTTATATTTGTAAAGAGAGTATTTTTTTGTTGCTTCACTGCCTCCTTATTTTTATGCTTCTTTGAGAATACCTAAGAAATTATCAGAACCTCTAGGATTTAGTTATTTGATTTCCTTAAATAGTAGGTCTGGGCTCAGTTTATGTACATAAACAGATTAGTAGTAGTGGTTATTTTTCAAAAAGGAAATCAAGCATTCGGTCCAACGGCACGATGAACAGCAGTTCAGTCTTATTTCCAGCTTCTTCCAGAAGATCTTGTCTGCTTGGATATCTGTAGCGAGCATTTCCAATTTTGTAAATCAAATCGACTTCTAGGACTGAATCCTGGGCTAAAGCTTTTCAGTTCAGTCTCAGCCAGCACCCTCTCCTGAGTTTTCCCCAATTTAAAAAAGTATTATTGTGTATTTTTGTGCACTCCAGTATATAGTCTGTAAATCCTCGTGCAAGTTTCCAGTGTGGTTACTCTAAAATCCAAATCATCTCAAGTTTATGTACATTTCTAATTTTGAGATGAACTTAGCTATTATAATTTTCTTTGCCATTGTTCCGTTTTTGTTAAGTGGAATATCCTACACGGTTTAGCCCAATATGTGCCTAGAAATTTTACTTGTTAAACTGACCCCTGAATTTATAGATGGTGGATCAGGCAATTTGACATACCAGTCATTGCATTTCTTCATCAGTAACTCTTAATTTTATTTCACCTGTACAATGAATCATACAGGTGATGATTGTCAGGTAAAATCTATATTTACTAAAATATGAGAATGAGCAGTAGAATAGCCAGGAGCAGAATCATTTAAGTAGATTGCATTCATTCTCATGTAAAATAATTTACCAGGATTCTTCCTGAAAAGTCAGCCAGTAATTTGAGAATTAGTCATTTAAATCTCAACAAGGTATCAGGGAGTACTGAATTTTAATAAAGCTGTGCAGCTTATGAAGTGAAATCACCAAAAATGATTAGGGCATCCTCTTTTTGTAGAAAATTTTAATGAAAAAAAGTTTATAAGCCAATAAAAAATGTATATACATAGTTAAAACTAAAGAAATCTAAATATATAGTAGCTAGTGTAAAATGCAAACTGCGATTCAGTAAAAATTGTATGAATACTTAATTTTGGTATACTCAGTTATTGAAAGTAGCCATAAGTTGTTGATGCTCCTGAACAAAAGAACATTTGAGGAGTACATTCAAGAAAGATAAAAATTGTCAGATTTTTTAAGGAAAGGGAAAGGAGTGAGGTAACGTAATCCCCCCAAAACATTTTGGTGCAAAATAAATGGTCAAGATTCCATAAAAGAATCAAAGAATTCTATTATATGATTTAAAATATGTAATGGGAAGAATTGAAATCAGAATCTAAGAGATAGCTGCTCCTCGATGTTCTTTATAATACGATTCACTATAACTAAAATATGGAAACAATCTGTCTGTTAACACATGAATGGGTAAAGAAAATGTGGCATATTCATACAATGAAATACTATTCAGTTTTAAAAAAGAAAAAAAAATTCTGCAATATGCAACAACATGGATGAATACAGTGAACATTATATCAAGTGAAATAAACCAGACACAGAAAGACAAATACTGTATCATCTCATTTATATATTGAATCTAAAATAGTCGAACTCATAGAAGCAGAGAGTAGAAGAGTGGTTGCTGGGGTCTGAAGGGAGGAAGAAATGGGAGGTGATGGTCAAAGTGTACAAAGTTATAGTTATACAGGATAAATAAGTTCTAGAAATCTACCCAGCATAGTACCTGTAGTTTATAGCTGGCATACTTAAGATTAAGATTTGCTAAGAGGCTAGATCTTATGTTAAGTGTTCCCAGTAGACACACATGCATCATCATCATCATCCTCATCATTATCATCACCTACATCATCATCATAATCATCATCATCATAATCATAAAAGGGCAAGAGGAAACTTCGAGAGATGATGGATATGTCTATTACCTTAACAGTAGTGATGTTTTCATGTGCATATACTTATCTCCAAACTCATTGAGTTCTATAGTTGTGTACATTAAATATGTACAGCTTTTACATGCCAATTATAGCTCAATAAAGCATATATATTTATATGCTTATAATGGGAAATGAAAGGACTTCTAAGAGAGTCATACGTTTGGAGTGAAATAGCTACAAATTTGATGGCGAAACATTAATAACATTTTAAATTTAAAAGTATTTTATTTTGTATGAAAATAAAATTATTTTAAGTATATATTAAAATTATTTAAAAATCTGAACATAGTTCTAAATGTAAATATATTCTTTAAATGTTTTTATGATATTGGATATTTGGAACAAGAAAATATTGTCTTTTTGGATAAAGTTAAGTTTCTTCCAAAAAAATAGTCTAAAATACCTCCCAGAGTCACTTTCAGCTTCATAATTCCTTAATTTTGTGCTATGTCACAGTTTTCATTTTATGGCTTCTCTAGCCTGACTGACTGACCTCACACTCAAGTATCTAGATTAGTGCTTTGCACTCTGGAGCCCTTTACAAATACCTTTAGACTAACTTAATGCATACTCGGCAAACACTGCAGCCTTTGTCCACAAACTCAGTTACCCTCTGCTAGTTATTACTCACAATGCCACAGACAGTTTTCCTTTGTTTACATCAACCAGAATTCTATCAGTTCTGATGGAGAGAACCATTAATATTCTCTCTGCTGGCATCACTACTTGAATGAATTGTCCTGAGGGATTTAGTAAAGTCAAATAGTAGAGATAATAATTTATTAACATTTCTGATTAGATGTACACATTAGCTATAATTATACTGGGGAAGTTAACACTGTGATATTTTTGATGAGTAATATAATTATACTTGAGTATCTGTTTTGCAAAATGTTCATATTAATATGTTAAAAAAAAAACATCTTGTCTGAAACATTAGTTTTCTATTTACTTCACTAAGGCTAACTTCCCTGTGTTCAAAAGATAACTATTTTCAGGAATTACTTACACAGTTCAATCTTATTCCCATGCAAACCATCTTTGTTGAATAGCTTTAAATATTTTGACTATAAACTTAATTCTAAAATAATTTCAATTATTTTTATTATACAATTTATTTTTTCATGCTCTAGTACACATGCACACATAACAGAGAGAGGAGAGAGAGAGTGAGAGAGAGAGTTGAGATTAAAATGGAATAAGGGATGAGTCGATTTACAATTTAGTCATACCCCACAGAAGTAACTAATTGTCCATGAGAAGAATAACTTCTAATATTTTCAGCTCTTCTGATGGTGATCTTCATTATTCTAAATAACATATTTTTTCTGTCTAGTGATTTATCAAGTTGACATCCCTGTTGACTTCCCACTATGTAAACCAGGAACTAATTAACTCCTACTCCTGTATCGCTCATACTACCCTATTGTTCTTTCCTATCCATTTCTAAATTTGTAATAATTATGCAGCTTATGGTTACCTATTTAACTTAAAATAATATGCCAAAATTTTACCTCTTAAATATTAATAAATGGAGTAGTCCTTGTTTTATTAAATACCCTAATGTTGCTTGACACACTATCTGTAAGATGAGCACAACAGTGTCCCTCTCCCCTCTCCTACTACCTTCCAGATCCCCCTTTCTAGCCCAGGAAATTCCTTGTATTCGAAGTTATTGTAATCCTTGTATTATAGCATTGTTAGTAATGGATGCTAGAAACAACCCAGATGTCTCTCTCAAAAATGAAATAAACTGTGACACATATGCAAAATGGAACACTATGTATCTTATTTAAATAGGGTAGAAATGTATATAGTAAGAGTAAAACAGCCCCATGATACGTTACTAAGTAAAAGAAAGGAAGGTACAAGAAAGGATATATTGTATGCTACCATTGTAGAAATGGGAAAAATAATGTAGATATTTATACTTGCTTATTTTTTCCCATTTCCTATAGATACCCCTCAAGAATATAAAAAAGTGGTTACTCAGAATTGACAGAAAAAATAACCAATGGAAACAAAAATGGTGGTTAAATTTTTATTGTAAATCTTTTCTATATAAGTATTTTGAATGATGAGAATGTATAATACAATTAAAAAAAATGATTTGTGGCATTCCTATATGAATTCCACTATTTCTGGAATTTTGGAGTTTTTTTCTTGCATTTTCCTTTTGTTTTCCCAGAAGAGACACATGGGAAGTAAAATTTTCAGAGCTTTGTTCTTTTAAAATTTTACCAATTTGCTCTCAGACTTAGAAATCAGTTTGGTGGTTGCGTCAGTGAGGATCCAAACAGTAGAAAGAAGTCCTATCAGTTATTTTATAAAATAACAATATAAAGAAACTCACCATATTTTACAAAATAAAAGAAGCAAAAAAGGACACCAAGATGGAGGTGTTACGATGGAGGGAGTAACATCAGAAAGCAGCTACGGCCTCTAGGTTTGGAGAAGCAAGGGATGCACAAGGAGCAGCTCAGGAA
>NW_011888834.1:2111639-2114300 GCF_000151845.1 Pteropus vampyrus | reverse complement strand
AAAAAAATGATTTGTGGCATTCCTATATGAATTCCACTATTTCTGGAATTTTGGAGTTTTTTTCTTGCATTTTCCTTTTGTTTTCCCAGAAGAGACACATGGGAAGTAAAATTTTCAGAGCTTTGTTCTTTTAAAATTTTACCAATTTGCTCTTAGACTTAGAAGTCAGTTTGGTGGTTGTGTCAGTGAGGATCCAAACAGTAGAAAGAAGTCCTATCAGTTATTTTATAAAATAACAATATAAAGAAACTCACCATATTTTACAAAATAAAAGAAGCAAAAAAGGACACCAAGATGGAGGTGTTACGATGGAGGGAGTAACATCAGAAAGCAGCTACGGCCTCTAGGTTTGGAGAAGCAAGGGATGCACAAGGAGCAGCTCAGGAATTCTGAGCTTCATAGACCCAGATGTTGGGAACTTGGGAGAAGGCCAGCCAGTTAATGAGTAGCGTCTTTTGAGGGGTGCCATAAAACTGATTCTGAAAGTGGTAGAAAAAATTCAAACAAGAAGCAACTGATGTTACGGAAGAAAAAAGTATTGTTGGAGAAATTCTGATAAGAACATTAAAAGGTTGAAAAGGCTTGTTTGTTTTCGGTATTTTAGTCTTCCCCTAGCATTATGATTGCTTAAAGAGAAGTCGGTTGGCAAGGGAAAAATGTGGTTTGCAGATTCTCGGCCCCAGTATCTTAAAACAGAGCATAAAATGGTGGCTTTGAAGATGAGAAATGGTAGTTGGACAACCTTCAGAGTTGCACAAGGAACTCCCAGTTTCCTCAGAATTGTTAAGGGCTTATGCAATTACTCATAATAAGAAGAATGATGCTGGTGAAGTCTAGTTAACGTCTATCATTGAATCTAGTTATTGTTTTATTCTTATGATGAGAACTTTTAAGATCTCTCTTAGCAACTTTCAAAAATGCAATAGAGTATTATTGACTATAGTCACCATGCTGCATGTTACATCCCCAGGACTTACTTATTCTATGTCTAGAAGTTTGTACCTTTTGACTGACTACCTTCACCTATTTTTCCCCCATCCCATATTTTGTGTGATTTTTCATAAAATATTACAAAGTATATAATCTATTGTCTTCAATCAAACTCTCCTCCCTAGAGTGTTTGCTATTTAATAAATCATTTCATCCAATATCAAACTGTTACTGATTCTGCTTTGGTAAGGAGTTTATTCTTAGCACAAACTTGCAAGTCTCGTTTTAACTTCAAGTTCATCATATCAATGAACTCTTCTATTAGCATCAATAAAACCTGACTTTTCAGGAGACAGGTCATTAAATGGTCTGTATCTAAGCCATTCTTTTGAAAAGTCCATTGTGGGTATAGATAAGCAGATATAGACAACCAGAAAGGAAAACTGGGATTGATCCTGGTTCAAATAAGCATTCTCCTTATTCCAAATATCTTAACTTCTTCGAGGGCATTCTTGCATTGCTTTCTCAGGTCCTGGACTTTTATTGAATCAGCAAATATCCCTAAATCCCTCCGTTTTTAAACCATTCAGAGTTGGTGTAAAACTAGAATCTGTCATTAATATGTGCAAGCAAAACCTGATTCTGCTACTTTACTCATGGTTCTTTCGTGGGGAAGTGGTCAAGACTAAGATTGAAGAAAAGTCACTTAAAGTGAGATTTGAATCTGACCCTTCAGAAGTGAAATTTCTGATTTTATTTTTGGGGTTGATCAGAAAAATAGGATCAAATCTTGCAACGGTTGTTATTTGGCCCCCTCTCCCTTGCTCATACCCCATCTGCACCCTGATTAGGGCCAGACTGAAGATCTGCTCTGAGATTCTGAATATGAGCTTTATAACCCAGGAATGGCAATAGCTGAATTCTTACAATGGTGCCCTTCAGCTTTGAAGAGGGTTGCTTTTAATTTTATAAATGTTGTGTGCACAGGTTCTTCGCAGGTGCTCCTTGGGGAATGATGGTCTCATAACAAACCAGTTAGAAATGTGTCTTCATGACGGCAACAAGTGGAGGGCAGGATATGTAGCTTAATCTGTTTTGTTTCACTTAGCATGATACTTATAAGATTCACCCACGTTGTCTCAAATGGCAATGTTTCTTCTTTTTTCCAATGGCTGGGTAGTATTCTATTGTATTTTTAGTTACATTTATTGGGGTGACATTTGTTAATAAAATTATATAGGTTCCAAGTGTGCAATTCAATAATACATTATATGTCTATTGCATTGTGTTTTCACTACCTGACGTCGAATCTCCTTCTGTCACCATATATTTGACCCCCTTTACCCTTATCTGCCTCCTGCCACTCCCTTTTCTTCTGGTAACCACTAAATTGTTGTCTGTGTCCATGAATCTGTTTGTTTCTCTCATTGGTTTGTTGCTTTCAGTTTTATATCCCACATGTGAGTGAAATCATATGGTTCTCAACTTTCTCTGACTTATTTTGCTTAGCATGATATTCTCAAGATTCATCCATGTTGTTGCAAATGGCAGTATTTTTTCTTTTCTTATGGCCAAGTAGTAATCCATTGTATATATGTACCACATCTTCTTTATTCAATCATCTATTAAAGGACACCGGTTGTTTTCATGTCTTGGGCTGAAATGAACATCAGGGGGCATATATCTTTACAAATAAATGATTTCAAATTTTTCAAATAGATATCCAGAAGA
>NW_011888834.1:2082110-2111589 GCF_000151845.1 Pteropus vampyrus | reverse complement strand
CGGTTGTTTTCATGTCTTGGGCTGAAATGAACATCAGGGGGCATATATCTTTACAAATAAATGATTTCAAATTTTTCAAATAGATATCCAGAAGAGGGATTGCTCAGTCATATGGTGTGTCTATTCCTAATATTTCGAGGAACCTCTATACTGTGTTTCATACTGTCTGTACCAATATTTACGTTCCCACTAGCAGTGTATGAGGATTCCTTTTGCTAACCTCTCCAACACTTGTTGTTACTTGTCTTGTTGATGATAACCATTCTAACAGGTGTGAGGTGGTATCTCATTGTGGTTTTGATCTGCATTTTCTTAATAGCGAATGAAGTTAAACATCTTTTCGTGTATCTGTTGGCCATTGTATGTCTTTTGAGAGAAATATCTTTTCAGGTCCTCTGCCCATTTTTAAATTGGATTGTTTATTTATTTTTGTTGTTGAATTGTAGGATGTCTTTATAAATTTTGGATATTAGTCCTTATCAGAGATGTTGTTTGCAAACATCTCCCATTCGGTTGGTTGCCTTTTTGTTTTAATAGTTTCTTTTGCCAGGTAGAAGCTATTTAGTTTGATATAGTCCCATTCATTTATTTTTGCTTTTACTTCCCTTTTTTTTAGGTCAAATTTATAAAATCCTTTCTAAGACCAAGGTCCATAAGTTTAGTACCTGTGTTTAGTTTAATTTTTAAAGAGATCATAAATTCATTTGTCTCTCATTTTTATTAGAGCCCTTCAATCTCTGAACTTAATATTTTCGAAGATGAAAGCAAAAGACAGAAAGATAATGTTAAAAAGAAAATCAAAGATACAAGATATAGAATACATGAATATATAATAGCTTTCTAGGTATTTTTTAAAATAATGAATAATTTTAAAATTAAAACATAACCATTATGCCAAAATAAAAATGATAAAGCCATGCAAAGTTCTACACTAGTAAACAAAAGTAATTATTAGCTTTAGTTAATTGAATGTCCCTTGTGTTCTAATCATAGCACAATGTGATTTCCATAACTGAAACCCTCTCAATAATCTTTTAGATTGGCATTATTATCTCCATTTTATAAAAAAGAAGATAGGTTGAGAAAATTAAACATCATGTGTAATAAAAATAAATTTTATTATTTCCAAGTCATTTTGAAAAACAAGACTTGGACTTACCCTTCCATATAACCCCATCTAAATGAGTCAGAGACCCATCCTCTTTTTCTGAGAACTTTTAAGAGTGGGTATAAATTCATGGCAGTTTGAAGGGACTCATTAAAATCTCGGTGTACAAGTGATTGTCCTTAAGCGGGACAATCTATGAAAGATACGCAACCAGCTTTTGCTGAGAAAATCTAGGCCAGCAGCTCAGTTAAAGCAGACTGAAATGCTTTCTGGAACTGGAAGAGATACTCTTTGTGTCCTCGCCTGCCTTCTGGATTAATGCTCTGCAATCTTCAGTGGCTAATCTACCTCCTCAGAGCATTACTTCCATGGAGATCACATTTTCTCTTCTTCACTTTCTTCTCTTTCTACTCTAAGGAAATGCCTCATTTTCCTTCCTCACAACTCCAACCCAAGGTACCTTCATCTTGACTCCAGGAATCCTGCTTGTGTAATTTAATCTCTCTCTATGCACTTTCAAACCTATAACTATGGAGAACACGATAAATCTAACTTTTCTCATGGCCTACTTTTTTGATTATCAAACATTTATTAGAGAGTCTATAGTATCACCTTCTATATTTATCCAAAATCTATACTTCTCCAAAGTCAACAGTGGATATATTTGAATCTAATCAATAAGGGCCTGCCAATTAATAAAACTATGTATCTTTCTTCTCCTTTATAATCATGTTGGCATTATTTAGAAATAGACTTTGTTTTAATTTGCAATGGTTATTTGAATATCATTTTTATTTTAAATCAAATCGATAAGTATTTATTAACTGATGATTAAATATCAATACTTTACTTTATTGATTGTTTTTACACCCTGCTTACTTTAAAAAAATATTTTAAAGTGAGTTGAGAAAAGACACAAAAATCAAGTGTGTTTAAAATAAAAAATCTAATTAAAAAGAATAAACACTATTAAAGAAATGTTTGTCTCTGGGTTTCCTAGAAGTCATGGTAAAAGAAGAAGCATTATAAACTATACATTTCTTGTTGTTTAATTAAAAGAAACATATTTATTTTTTAGAAGTTGAAAAAAATCCTTACTCTGAGAACAGTTAATGGAATATCTGCTTTGTGACAATTTTGGCTGTAGGCAGTGGTTTTCAAAATAATTAAGAAAGAGTTTCTATATGGTCTTTGGGAATATGTATCCCAGTGGAGATTTACTGAATTCATTCTAATATAGTTTATAAAAAAATAGCAAGCTAGAATCGTTTTTCACTAGCAGCTTCTCATAGCCACAGAAGCTCATTAACTCTCTCTAATTTCATCCTCAGATAACAACAATTTTAATTATAAATTAGTATAGTCCAGACATGAAAAATCCAGTTGATATGACTTTATACATGAGAATAGTTCAGATAAAAGAAGAAATGGTTAGCTAGTTTCTTAGGCCAAGAGTGATGACACTCGAATAAAGTTACTCTGATTGTCCATCTTAATTCTGAAGAATATCTGGCCATAACATTTCATATTAATTAAGGATGATGTCAGGTGTTTTACTGAGAGCAGCTGGCTAATAGGAACAGTAGAGAATTACTCCTAAACCTAATAACACTGCTAAGCATTCAGCGTCACGAAAGTGTCAGGAGCCTGAGCTGGACACATAACTGATCTGTGGACAGAACTGAGCTGCTGGGTTTGGGTGTAGTCAGTTAAAGCAACAAGGGCTGAAATGCATGGAACAGTGAAGACTAAAACAACAATAAAATATTTAAGATGCTGTAATACCGGAGAAACAACCAACACTCTTCCTGTTCAATTTTTCCTCCACTGAATGATGTTTTTGTTCATGGGTTGGGCTAATCAGCGCAGACCTGAAGGTCATCTCTGTGTTAGGGGAACCCCAAAAGTTTCCAGCAGTTTTATGAAGGCCAAGAGCAGAGAAAAGGGGCAAGGCTAGTTGTAGAAAAGTACTGAGCATTGAGTCAGAGTGGAGAAAAGTGTTTTTAAGATTCCCCCGCCTCCCCTCAATAAGGAAGCCTCAGCAGGGCACTTGAAGAAAACTTCTGCCCAAGGCCTCAATAAAGAGACCTAGTTTTTGTTTTTGTTTTTGTTTTTGTTTTTGTTTGTTGTTTTTGTTTAATTTTTATTATGGTGACATTGGTTAACAAAATCCAGTAAGTTTCAGGTGTATAATTCAATAATAAGGCATATATATATATGTTGCATTGTGTGTTCACTGCCCATAGTTAGATTTCTTTCTGTCACCACACATTTGACCCCTTTAACTCTATGTACCTTCCACCCTAAAGAGACCTAGGAATGAAGACACCTGGGCCAAGAATACATACTCGTAGGGGCTTGGCTAGCCAGGGGTGCCTGAGTCCTTCACTACAGCTCCTCTCAGAGAGGACAATGCTCAGCACTAGTGTACTGTGCCTGATGTTGGGAAGGCAGCTGTCCTCTGTGAGGCCTGCCAGGTAAAGGCTTTGCCTGTGGTCAGACTTGAAAAATCACATGTAGGTTTTTAATGAGAAGCTCCACTACTCAGGAAGAAGCTACTGCTGTTACTTGCTGAGGCAAAAGATTATATATCCTGTTAATCTAAGAGCTGATCTGAATTTATGCATGTGTTAAAGAAGATGGGTTACTACAAGTTACTATGCAAGTCTAAAGATATTCATTAATCACAAGCCTGTTATGATTAATGTTATCATAATGGAACTGTATATATATATATATATATATATATATATATATATATATATTAGTATTTTATATTTACTAAAGTATCTACATTCACTCATTGCCTTTTTTCCAATTGTCTTGGCCATTGCCCTGAAGAAGTCCTATTGCAGTTATTTGGAGCATACATACAATACACATATAGACACCTCTACTTTTTCCTGCAACCAACTAGAGAACTGTGTACAATTTTATCCTCACTTTGAGAACCAGCAGGATTCAGATGCCCTTCATAGAGGCTTAGAGTTCCTGTGCAGCCTGTGGGCTTAGCAACACCTTTGTAATACCTGTACAAGAGGATAGGGAATCTCCTTTGCTGAGAGCAGCAGTATCCAGAGTTATCCTGCGCTATCTTGGTTGTCATTTCCAGAAAAGAGACTTGCCTGACATTCCTAGTCGGATTTCCTTAGCCTCATCCTCCTTTGGGCCTCCATATTCCAATTATCCAAAAGAATACGTCTGGGGACAAGACCAAGGAATGGGGACAGATTTTTGTAAATACCAGCATGGCCATTGGTGGAGAAATTGCCTGAGAATGTTTAATCCAGAACGTAATATGAGTACTTACCAAATCAGAGACGTTAAAAGTACCTAGTAGTTAATTTAAGAAACATTGACCTAAATTGAATAACAAAACTTGCTTGAGAAAGTTGAAGGGATAAATCAGAAGTAGAGAAGCTGGAAATCTGGAAGGAAACAAGGTTGTGTTAAATTGAAAACTAGGAAATGAAGTCATACAATAGATAGGAATTTAGTCATAAGGTAGCAAGAAATAGCAAACAGCATAATTGTCAAAAAAGACACGCTCTTCATGTGCGTGTTACAAAAAATAAACTCATGTGTTTATGGCCTTGTTTCATACTATATGTACTATTCAGACAATTCCAAATAGGTAGACTTTGAATAATCTTTATCTGTATCTGAGTGCGTTCTTCTATTGTTATCTGAATTTTATATCTATGATTCTCAACCTTATCTGATTGGAAACTGCATATAGTTTGTAAAAGTTGACAGATAGTAATCACAGAAGCGGGTTGATAGTCCTGACTAATGAGTGAAAAACTCCTCTGTGAGAAATCAGAATGCTTATCTTGTCCATGCAAATTTAGACCACTTTGAAATGTAGGAATCCCAAGGTGAAAATTTAATATAAATAGACCCAGAATAGTGAAAACCAAAGAACCCTAGTAAATACAGATGCAAAATTGTGCCTAGAAATACCTCCACAACTGACGAATTCTGTATATCACAGCTCCTACTATACATATTCTAAAATTACAAAGCTCATATGAAAACAAATAGCCTTGAGAAAGAATCAACATATTAAACATATCAGACATACATTGCCATATGGATTATATAACAGAAAAATACAAATAGACTGCCGGTTAAATGAGACTTAAATGTTCAAAGAGGAAAATGAAGGATAAGATACTGAATGGTAAGATTTAATCATTGTAAAACAGAATAATCAGATTACAAATAGAATCAAAAGAGAATTCTAGAAATAAGAATATGATCTTTGAAATTTAAAAAATAAAAGAACGTTAAAAGAGTTCAACATTAGACCGGATATAGTGGATGACATAATTAGTGAAGTGGAAGACAGATTTATAAGAATTATAGAATAAAGAGAAAAAGGTGTGGAAAACATAAATTAGAAGTTAAACATAAAAAAGGAATAAAAGAGATGTTCCAAAAATGCCTCTCATAAGAGTTTAAGGAAACATTATTATAAATGGGAGTGAAAAAATATTTAAAAATATGATGTAGAATAATTGTTTTTAATTAAATTAACTAACAAAATTTCAGGTTCAGAAAAGCCACTATATCTCAAACAGGATAAGCAAAAGCAGTCATGTATTGACACCTCTTAGTAAAATTACAATAACATCAATAATAATGAGAAAATTTAAAAGCTTCTATAGAGAAAAGATAGATTATCTACCAAATGTCAACAAAGGGGTATCTATTTTTTTCTTAGTAAACAATAAATCTTTAAATATATAATGAAATAATACCTTAAAAGTGCTGAATTAAATAATTGTCAGTTGTCAACTATATGAGAAAAACTCATTCATGACCAAATATAAAATAATTTCCTTGAGACTACAATTGTGCAATATGTTTTGAAATAAATGACATGCAATTGAATCTTCATGACTCAATAATAAACAAAGAAAAAAGAATAAGCAAAAGATTTTTTAAAATATTTGATATTTGATAACCTAAATAAGTATTAGCTGCAAAATTTTAAAAATTTGCTAAGATATGAAAATAAAGCAGAATTACTTTTGAAAATGAAAGTTGACACTGATACTCATGACACTGATACATGAACAATTGGCAATAGTGAAGTCAAAGATTTGTATACCTTTCAAATTTGCAATGACATTTCTTGGTCTATATAGGTGTTGAACATGTATGTACATAAGAAACCTTTAGAATGTTTTTTTTCTCATTTTATATGTATACATTTATAAAATTTTCTGTCAAAAACATTCTATTTATGATTGAAAGAAAATAAGCCTTGTAAGGATGCTGAATAATGTGTTAAAATTACTTCTTCCTTGAAGAATGATATCAGTGATGATACCATTAACTAAATACAGATTTAATAATAAATAAATAAATAAACAAGCAAACAAATAAATAAATTGACATAAATATAATAAAGAAATATTTATTTTAAATTGTTAAAAAAAAAGGAAACTTTTCCATTTTCTATACAAGAGGAAGTGATTTAGCAAAAGACTCCAGAGAAATGATTAAGTTAGCAGTAGTTATCAATGATTTCCTGTTTTCTGAGGCAGGTCCCAAGCTCACTTTCTGGTTTTATTCACCAGTGAAAATAAAGCTTGCTATAATTTGATATGCCTAGAGTTGGGGCCTTCTGCAAGGCAAGATTACGGGTCAAAATTTTTAAATCTTCTTCAAATTTCTAGGGGAGGAGTTTTGGAATTGAGAATTTAGTAATTTTATGTAGCAGTGACCTACAAAATCCTGTTATCCCAAGCATCCAGGAAAATATTGCTTTGCAATTAGGCATTAGATATTTCTGAATCTTTTCAACCCATGTAAGAGATGTATCAATATATCAAATGGTAATCCATTTCCTAAATAGAGGATTTTTTCCTGGCAAAATTTTGTCTTTGGTGTTTTATGCCCCATTGGAACTAATATGTCAAGAGATTTATAGAATCCTCTTGAGAACTAACTAAATATAATAGCAAATTATCTATGTACTGGATGATGCTGAACCTCCTGAAAAATTTGAATTGCTAAGTCAATATTAAACAATAACAGAAATAAAGTAAGATTCTATGAAGTCTTGGGGCATTATATTTGGAATGTATTGTTGAAACCTCCAAGCAAAAATGGAAAGCTACCTCTAACAAATATAGATCACAGGCCAGCATAAACTTGGGTCATTTTTGAATGAAAGCATTTCACTTGGCCAAATGCAATAAGTATCATGATCAGAAGAATATATGTGTAAAGACCAGATTTGGAAACGAGGCCAGGAATGGTCCTAGCATTGGTAGTCCCCAGAGTTGTATGAGAAAGAAAAGACACAAAGAAGAGAATATGAAGATGTCTTCAACAGATGAAGATGCTATCACAGCACAGTATGTGACACTGGGCAACTTGTAAACCTTTCAGCTGAAACATGGCTAAACCTTGCAAACAGCAGTCCACTGACCTAGTTCTGAAGTAGTAGGTACTTTTGTTGCTCAAAATCTTTTTAATCTTGCAGACAAACCACTTAAGAGAGATGGATATCAACCTCTCAGCAAGTGCTTCTCAGTAGTGAAGACTAAGTAGCTCTGAACAGAAACAATTCAAACTGTGAGACTGAAATGGATCAAATGGCTCAGAATCAGAAAGAGTAAAGACTCAATTTACTGGTTGGCTAGACTGGCCTTCAGGCAGCTGAGGCCTACAGTCCTGTGCAGAAGGCCTAAGCTCTCAAGGCTTCTCTGGGTGAGACCACATATGCAAATCTTGGTGTGATCTCAAGAAAAGGATTACAAGAAAAATGAAACTCATGAATATTTTAGTTTGATAAATTAAAAAAAAAAAAGAGTTTTTACTTTCATTAAAGACTTTTAAAAGAAAGAACTGGTCAAATAAAGAGAAAAATGGCACATTGGTAGTTCACATTTTACCATCAATTGGTTAGATGGTCTTGATGTTGAATGTTTCTTCTTTTCCATGGCTTGTTTCAAAATGCAGGATCTTCAGGAGATTCCTCTTGTTTTCCCTTTTTTGGTTATTTTTAGAATGCCAGGCTTTTAATAATATATGCCATTTTTAAGCTATGTGATGTAATTCATTCAGTGTTGGACAGGACTATGCTAAGAATAAACATGTAAGATTTTCTTTTCTTTCTTTTGAACAATCTACTGAAGAAATAAATTGAGCTCAACAGTTAATCATATTCATTTAAGAGAATATAAAGTAGTTGGAAAATTATTGGAAGTCAATAGAGCTACCATTTTAATTGATGTATCAAAATTCATCAGAGAAGAAAAAAATTGTTTGTAGAAAGCAATGATGGTACTTTCACAATATTTAGTCACTAGCATTTTTTAAAAAATTGAAGAAAAAACTGTATCTATTTCAGGACAAGCTACATGAGTCAACAAGTACTTTCTGCCAAAAAAATCTTCCTAGAGTGCTGTAAGAGCAATTCAACCCTCCCAGAGCTGCCAATTATTTATAAAACAGTGGTTTAAATTTAACCTTCGATTGTACAGAATTGATGCCAGATTACTAAATGCTTCTACCCTAAATTCGATGTTTGATAAAAAGGGGTTATACTTGTTTTTGCTGATTACTGCAGACTTATAGAAATGATTGCTTACCATAAAATTTTGCAAATTTGGCTGGTTCATTTGAATCTCTGAATATACTGACATCTATAACTCCTAAAGGAAAACATCAGGACCTCTGTTCATTATGATGCAACCAATAACCTTCTGGGCCGAACCCACTGAAGAGAAAAGGAAATGGGACTAAAAAATTATGTTCTAACCTTGACAATTGCAATGATACAATTTTTAAAAATTTTCGCTGGAAGTAATAATGTCCCCTAATCATGGGCGGGGTGAATTCACAGACTATGTTTCCTCCATCATGGCTGGCTTCCTTCCACCACTTGGAAGCCTGAAGAGCCCGCTTCTCAAAGAATCAGGTTCATTAGATGCTCACTTAAAGGTATTTTGATTCAGTGGCCAAAGAAATTTCCAAGAAAAACTACTTTGGAGAATTCTGGAGTAAAATAAATTGTGTTGTGTCACATTTTTATCTTCCTAGAAACGTTTATGTAAGAACTTTTGTTCACTTCTCAGTAATAAACCAAAGCAGGCCAATCAGCTTGTTCTTAAAATTTTACAATACCAAAAGTACAGATGATGCAGGCAGCCTCTGTGTTCATGTCAAAAGCACATGATTAAGTAAAATATATGTCTTTAGAAATCAAAATATTGTGTTATTTTAAAATTTATGATGGATTTTTTTAGTTTTAATTCATTTTTAAAATTTTATTAAACATGAAAGAATAAAGCATGAATTTAATAAAAATTTCATTATTTTTCTGTCTAATAGTGAAGAATAGAGCATTTTACCCTTATCTTGCTATAATTTTTACTCTAACTTATAATTTGAGATTTTAGATTCACGTTACTGAAAGATTATACATTTTGAAATTTTATTTTAATAATAATTATTTTGAAATTGCATTTTTATAACTTCAACAAGATATTTTGGGGATGATTTTGTGTTTTAAGATTTCTGCACTGTCTATTTTTTATTCCATTATTTATATATACTTGAATTCTTTATTTTGATTTATCTTTCACTTATAATATATATGTGAGTGATTTGTTTTTTAAAGGTCTTGGCATTTTTAGGACTGTCTTTTGTTTCACTTGAGTATGAATAGATCTGCTATGTAGTGCATCCAAGCATGGCTTTAGATTCAGCAAGCATATTTTTCCACTAGTCTTACATTCTGATCTCATTTTTCTCACTTAATGAATTTACACTACAGCACTATATATGTAGTATTTTATTTAATCTTGTAGAATATGTTACCTAAAATTTTTCTGAAACTTACTTCTGTTTCTTAATGTGACATTTATTCTTAGATAATTTCCTCTTTTAAACTGCATGGTTTCCAAACATCCAAAATCATTTTTGACTCTGGTAATTCTACGAGTGGCATTTATCTAATTTACTTGGTGTTAGTAGCAAAAAGTATATATACTTGGTGAAAATCATATATGAAATCATAACCACATGAGCAATTTTTGCATAATAGACACGTTGTATGAAAAAGAAAATGTACTAGAGAAAAATAGTTCTTAAAAATCAAACATTTCATTTCTATCTCTTTTTATATAGATAGTCAAATAACTATAGAAAATGTTAAGATGATCATAGAAAACCCATTTCAGAAAGGTCTATTTCTTTTTTCTTAAATATTTAATATTTTTCCCAGAGCTATGAATGCTGCTTTGAATTAGATACTTCAATAGAAATTGAAGAGATATTTATACATGTTAACCTGTAACAGTTTGCCATATACAACCTCTTGCAAAGATGTAATGTCTACATACTTATGCCTAAACTCTTCATGAAATGAAGCTCATTTCAAACAAGTAGGTGGCCAAAACTGATAGGATGCATATAGGGCCCTCTCTTTTTGAAGTGCTCTAGCACAAAGCTTTTTATGAAAAACAGGTGCCCGCATGTTGAGATTTAAGCTACTTGATTGTATTTTTCTATTGTCAAGGGGCTAACTTTTTTTTTAATCTATAAAATGACAACTACTCAGTCTATTAATTATTGAGGCACAGTTATTAGAACCACAAAGAGCTTAGAGCTTTTGAGTATCAGAAGAAAAATGCCAGTTATACTACATCTCTGTAAAGACCCAGAGTTGGATAATTTAACTGGCATTAGTAGCATTTGTTTTAAAAAGAAGGTGAATGCTTAATGGATAGATAATTCTCTGAGAAATTTAAAGAAATAATGCATAGATGCTTCAATTTTTAAACATAAGATTATTTTTTTTTATTATTGTATAACCAGTATATCACTTAGGTGTTAGATGGAACTTGCCTGCTGGGGATTTGAATGACCTTTGTTTGGACCACCCAATTTCATGGCATATTACGATTGAGGAGCTGTCTCAGAATTTCTGTGATTTCCAGTTTACTGAGGACATGCTTCTCTTAATCAAGGTGGCTCATTCTCACCAGTTTTCCCCCCAAAAAACAACTTCCACCAACTTGTTTGTGAATTTAATAACTTTACCTATGTGTTACAGATTTATGTGCTTTACATTGTGAAGTTACACTGGGAACTATTCTAAAATTTCATTGTCTGATATGGCAGTCTTTGGCCACATGTAACTATTGAACACTTGACATCTGGCTCTTCCAAATTGAGATGTACTGTAACTATAAAATACATATTGGATTTTGAAGACAGTACAAAAATACATATAGTAAAATACTAATGTTTTAACATTAATTACATTTTGTGATTATAGTATTGAGTACAGATTGGATTACATATACAATTACTTGTTACTTTTTACCTTTTTGTGTGACAACTTGAAAGTTTTAAATTATATACATGGCTTACATTATATTTCTATTGGCCAACACTGATATAAAATCATTTCTTCTCTGATTTTAGATTGATTCCTTTTTCAGAAATGAAATGTTTAATTGATTCCCTTGAAGATACAAATTAGAGATTTTCTAACTTCCACCCTTCCCCATTTGGCAGGGCATTGTGTGGGGAGGTTTCTTGCAATAAACCTGTTCTAAGGTAGAGTAGGGGGAGTGTGAGATCATTTTATTTTTCTGCTCATTAGTGGCTTATTTTCCATACTGCCTGTTTCAGTATTACTCATACTTACTTTTTTTCTTATAACTGATGAGGGGAATCTATATTTCTTCACCTTTAGGAGTTGAGATGTCTTTAGTGTAAATGTATGCATCACCATTCATGTCGCTACTGACATTGAAACTTCCAGATCACGAGAAATGGCAGACACAGTAATCATGCAGTCACTACTCGGCAATGGTTTCCTTTCCGTGTCATAGGCATGCAATTCCTCTTGGGACATCTGCAGCTGCTTTTAATGTGAGCCAGCACTGTTAATGCCTGTCAGTGGGATACAAATGAACTCATGGCTGTTGTTGGCTAAGAAAGAGACCCTGTCATATCAGAGACGTGCTTGAAATAGGACATTTCCAAAGTCTTCATTGCCTAAGGGGCATGCCTGTACATGGGTGTTTGCTGGAGCTTTATTTCATCTAGGGCGCAGGCAACTTTTCATGTCTATATGAGAATTTTTGAGATGTTCGTTCATTTTTTCAACTTGTTCTCTCCTGAAATATTAACTTGTTGAATATTACTGGCATCTAGTATAATAAAAATTTTAAAATAAATTTGTGTTTCTTATGCTATTCCTCTAAGAGTTTGAGAGTGGTAAGGATGGGGGAAAAAATTAAAAACAAGGTCTCAGATCAACATATGAACAAATTTATTTTGAAAGTGATTTCCAGGTATAATGATATTTCAAAGCACATCTTTCTTTTCTAACTTCAAAATATAGTTTTAAATTCTAAATGAAGTCAGAGAAAATGTTTAAAAATGTAATGGGATTTTCTTATTTTAATTTTTAGTTATTACTAATAAAACAAATATATGATTTTTTTTTACTAAAATTAGATTTAAACAGGGAGAAATATATCTTAAAATAGTTTTAAAGTAGTGCTTTAGTGTTTTTTTTTAAATCAACCCAAGTATCAAATGATTTTAAAGACAGTTAAACTAATCTGACTATTTTTCCAGAGGATTTTTCTATTTTTATTATTTTAAGGTAGCTTATATATATATATATATATATGTACAAGTATAACTTCTTATATAATTTATTTTTTCTAAAGAAATTGTTTCTAGTAATACGTGACAATTGAACCATTATTATGAATAAATAATAATACTTAAAAACTAAACTTAATTTTAAAGCAAACATCATAGAGCAATAAGCAATGTAACAAAATAGCACAGCGATGTCATTACGACCCTTCTCTAATCCCCACTTCCATATGCATCAGGTATCTTACCTGCAATCCCTATTTCTCAGCCATGTTTTCTCTTCTAGCTGAAGACTAATAGATAATTAAATTAACAGTATTATGGCCCAGGGTAATAGCACACTGCCTGAAGTTTTATTTGATTAAGTCATTTTAGATTGTTTCCATTACACTTTTCTATTACTAGTAATAACGGCAATGAAAACTAGCATTCACTAAGACCTTAGTATAAAAAAGGTACTGTCATAAGAGCTGTACGTGTATTAACTCACTTAATCCTCATAACTGGCCTATGAAATAGAACTATTACTCTTCCCCTACTAGTAAGGTGAGGAATCTCAGCACATCTAAATTAATTTTATAATATACTACTTTTTAGACTGCCATAAATTTATTTTATTATTGTTGTTTATTTTGCCAGCTTCCCAGAGTAATTCCTGAATCAATGTAAATTTTTTATTTCAAAATTATATTCTGAAACAGCAAGAGAATGGAAAAACAAATTTCAGCATATTCATGCACTAGAATACTTCTTGACCATAAAAATGCCCAATTGAATGCATTGCATGGACAAATTACACTTTGGCAGGGCAAAAGAAGGCAGATGTAGAAAAGACTATACTGTATGCTTCCATTAATAAAGAAAGTTTTAAAAGAGACAAAATTCATCTAAAATTTAAAAAATGAATAAACCAGAACAGTGGTTGCCTCTGGAGGATTAGGGGGAGGGTGAGGAATGGTGGAGGCTGACTGGAATGGAAATATGGGAACATTCTGGTGAAAAAGAACTATTCTATGTCATGATAGGGGTATTGATTATCCGAGTGTATCCATTTGTCAGAATCTTTCTAAGGCTAAGTTTTGTGCATTAAAATGTATATTATTTTACCTAAAGAAAAAGAACTGTAAATAGAGTAATTATAGCAGTAATTTGGGATGGAGGTATAAATGATTCATGAGTGGATAATAGTTGAATTGAGTGATGGATACATGGAGGTTCATTTTTCTATTCCAGTTTATTTGTATATATTATAAATTTTTCATAATATAAAACTGAAAATATGCCTAATAAAGAGCTTTTTCTAAGGCTTTAGGACATTGGTACCAAAGTTGGATAAAATGGAAATAATGCTTCCTAATAATCATAAATACAAAGACTTAGATTATTGGAGAAAATATGGGAAGGAAATAAAAACTTAGGTAAAACTAGCTTCAGAAATACTTCGAGAGGTGAGAGTGATGATGGAGGAGAGTTGTTTTTCTTGATTGTAAAGTTCCAACAAAGAGTGAGTTTTTTTTTTTTTCTTTTCTAAACAGGACCTACTTCTGAAATGAGAAACAGACAATGTTTCTAGCTTTACTCCACACTTTTTGACTCTTACTTGAATGGCAATTTCCATTGTGTGTGTGGTCCATCAATAAAAGTCTTTTTTTTTTTTTTTAATAATGATCTCATTGAATCTCCTATTCACAATAAAGTCATTTTCATGCTAGGTGTGTGGCCTTAATAAGAATCGTGTTATGAAAGCACAGTGTGCATTGTGTAAGTAGTATGTGAATACTGATTTCAATATTAAACTATTGCATTTCTTGATAATGCTTGAAAAAATATAATTTACAGTGTATTCATAAAAGGACTAGAATAATGTGTAGGGTCATTTCAATTGGGCATTTGTGGCTCATATCTGTTTAAAGCTATAAAAGCTGTATTTTTCTCCATAAAAAAGATTTATCTCATTCTAACTTTGCACTTCAGATTTATTTCAGTGCACTAATAGTAACAGAAATGCGATTTTGTTCTAACACGTTTTAGAAAGCTAAATGGACTCATTATTTGGTTATTCTCAAGTTCTAATTCTGAATTCCAATGTGTTTCCATGGAATGTACTCCACTACATTCGGAAATACAGGAGAGAGGGACATATTTAGAAACAAATAGTTGGCTAATGTATTAGCTATTTTATAACCACTTTCTTGGCCATTTGTCATGTCATCCTGAAAAACCACAGAATCATCTATTTAGCACCCAGTTTTAGGCTGTTGTATTTTAGCTAGAGACCAGCAAATAATCGCTGCACAAGGTCAGAAAATAAATGTTTTAGGCTTTGTGAGTCTTAAAGTGTCTGTTGCATCTGCTCAACTTGGTCATTGTAACAAAAGTACTCATAGACAATTCGTAAAGGAAAGAGCATGGCTGTGTTCCAAAAACTTTACAAAATCAACCTGCAGGCTGTAGTGTGTCAACCTCTAGATTAGTGCTTCTCAAACATCAATGTGTGTAAAAACCTCCTGTAGAGGTGCCAATTTCTTTTGAATTAATGTTTTGGATTTCTTTGGATAAATACTCAGAAGTGGAATTGCTGGGTCATAAGATAGTTCCATTTTTAAATTTTTGAGGAACCTCCATACGGTTTTCCCTAGTGGCGGCACCAATTAGCAATCCCATCAACAGTACACAGGGTTCTCTTTTCTTCACATCCTCGCCAACATTTGTTTTTTGATTAATTGATGATGGCCATTCTAACAGGTGTGAAGTGATATCTCAGTGTGATTTTAATTTGCATTTCTCTGATGATTAATGACTTTGAGCATCTTTTCATATGTCTATTGACCATCTGTATTTCCTCTTTAGAGAAATGGCTATTCAGGTCCTCTGCCCAGGTTTTAATTGGATCGTTTGTTTGTTTGGTGTTAGGTTGTATGAGTTGTTTATAAATTGTGGATGTTAACTCCTTACTTGGTGTATCATTGGTCATTATCTTCTCCCACTCAGAATGCTGTATTTCCATTTTGTTGATGATTTTCTTTGCTGTGCCAAAACTTTTAATTTGACATAGTCCTATTTGTTTATTTTTCCTTTTATTTCCCTTGCCCGAGGTTACACATCAGAAAAAAAATTTTACTAAGAGCAATGTCAGAGAGTTTATTGCCTATGTTTTTCTCTAGGATTTTTATGTTTCCAGGTCTTATATTTAAGTCTTTAATTCATTTTCACTTCATTCTCGTAATGGTATAAGAAGATGGTCTAGTTTAATTTTTTGCATGTGTCTGTCCAGTTGTCCAGTATCATTTATTAAATAGACTGTGTTTACCCCATTATATATTCTTGTCTTTTTTGTCATAGATTAATCAACCATATAGGCAACCCTATGTACATTGCAGCATTACTTAACAATAGCCAAGATGTGGAAGCAACCTAAGTGCCTATCAATAGGCAATTGGATAAAGAAAGTGCAGTACATATATAAAATGAAATATTACTCAGCCATAAAAAAAAAGAATAAAATCTTATCATTTGCAACAACATGGATGGACCTGGAAGGTATTATGCTAAGTGAAATAATTCAGACAGAGAAAGACAACTACCATATGATTTCACTTATATGTGGGAACTCAACTACAAATCAAATGAACAAACAGAAATAGATTCATAGATGCAGGGAACAAGCTGATAAAGATTAAGAGGTACAAATTAGTAGTTACAAACTTGGCATTGGAATGTGAAGTAAAACAGGTGTCCCTAGCCCCTGGGCCACAGACTGGTACCTGTTAGGAACCGGGCTGCACAGCAGGAGGTGAGCTGCCAGGAGCAAGCAAAACTTCACCTGTGTTTGCAGCCACTCCCTAGCACCAGTATCACTGCTTCAGCTCCACCTCAGATCATCAGGCATTAGATTCTCATAGGAGCACTGGTCCCTGTTCCAAAAAGTTTGGGACCACTGATTAGTAAAGCATGGGGAATAGAGTCAATAATATGATAATAACTACATATAGTGCCAGATGGGTACTAGACTAGTCAGGAGGGATCACTTTGTAAATTATATAAATGTCTAACCACTATGCTATATACCTGAAACTAATATAAAATAATATTGAATGCCAGTTGTAATTGAAAATTTTTTAGAAGGGGGGAAAAAGGCAAAGAGTAATAAGAGGTTTAAATTTCCAGGTATAAAATAAGTCATAGGGATGTGGTGTACAGCATAGGGAATATAGTCAATAATATTATGATAGTATCGTATGATGTTAGACGGTTGCTGTACTTAACAGTGATCACTTCATTGGTATATAAACATTGACTAACTACAGTGTACTTGTGAAACTAATATAATATTGTATGTAAGCTGTATTTTAATAAAAGTCTTTTAAAATATCAGAAATTAGAGATTCTGATTCACTAGATATGGTGTGGAGACCAAGAATTTGAGTTTTAAACTAGTTCTCTATCCGAATGTAGCTATGTAAATGTAACATTCTGCACCTCAATTTCTATTGCTCTAAGAACTCTAGTATCTTCCCTTCCTGCTTTGCACACTTTAATAGTAAAGATCAAGTAGAATAATATAGGAGAAATTTAATATATAGAATACACAGTTTTCAAAAGCATTTTATGATGTTAGATTCCTATTGCTAATGTAACAAATATTCACAATCTTAGTAGCTTCAAACAATACAAATTTGTTGTCTTACAGTTCTAGAGGCCTAAAGTCTGAATTAAGGATTGAAACTGAGGTGTCAGCAGCACGAATTCCTTCTAGAGGCTAGAGGAGAGATCTGTTCCTTGACTTTGCCAGGATGAAAAGGCTGTCATACTTTGAATCAGACTCCCATATCACATTACCTTTTATCCTTCTCCTTCCATCTGCCTTTCCTTTATAAGGATCTTTTGTAACTATATTTGGCCCATCTGGATAATCTAGGATAATTTCTCCATCTCGAGATCCGCAACTCTCTCATATCTGTTAAGTCCCTTTTACCAAGTAAGGTAACATATTCGCAGGTTCTGGAGACTAGGACATGGTCATCTTTGAGGGCCATTATTCAGCCTAACACATAAAGCACTAGCAAGACAGCAAAATAGAAATTGAGTTTTCAGTGGAGAGAGATTGATAGGGCACAGAATGCTGAAACCTTCCTTGCCAAACTTAAAACCTTTTTGGACCCCCAAAGGGCATTAGCATCCTTTTTTGCTGGGAAGTTTTGCACAGACCTGACCAAATGGTACCCTAGTGAGATAAGCCTAGAGAAATTAGAGATTCCTTTACTTCAGCTATAGGAAGGCCTAAGTTGTCAATTATGACATGGGACAATAAACATTTTAACAACTTTTCCCATAAGCCTACATTGTACTTTAGCTCTCTGTATTTTAGTACTCTGATTAAGATACAAGGATTTTGACAAAGAAGGCCAAGGTATAGTGGGAGAAATTCTAAGGTTCTCTCTAATCCTTCAATAGTTTGACTTTAGTTCATTTCTAATATTTCTAGAGAAA
This sequence comes from Pteropus vampyrus, assembly GCF_000151845.1. NCBI lineage: Eukaryota > Metazoa > Chordata > Mammalia > Chiroptera > Pteropodidae > Pteropus > Pteropus vampyrus. The sequence continues at coordinate 2,093,345 of NW_011888834.1, read as the reverse complement.
AAAAGTTTTTTCCATGTGAAATTGCCCCAGGCCTGTCTTACTGTGTCAGCCCTTGGGAAGAAAAGAACAGCATCTAACATTTCAAAGAGATGAAATGTAGATTAAAATAAAATGCTCATAACATTTGGTCCAAAAAGTATCCTGTCCTTGACCAATCCATACTGATGGATCCCTCTGTAAGGAATGTAGCAGCTAAAGCCCAGGCAAGAGGCAGAAACTACACACTTATTTGAACAAAAATAATGTAATATTTTTTAAAAAATGTTAAGTGTGAAAGAATTGAAAAAGTAAACAGTCACAAAAAAATTAAGATATCATGAAGGTAGAAACTGCAGAGGGCAGCTCCATCCCTACTGGTGGTAGAACAAAGGGAAGAGGTTGGAATGATTACAACTCAAAAGCCTGGCAGAAAGGTCCTGTAGAGCTAGGACACTGAGCTCTGAAAAAGCTGGTTCTGTTGTCTCTTAGTTCATGGAAGAGCCTAGCCATAGGGATTCACAGCTCTGGCAAGAGAAAGCTCACTTCCTCATGTGGGTGTTGCTAAGGGGACCTGACAAGGCTGAAAAAATTGCAAAGTTGAGTCAACTGCTGCTATTGTTATGAACTACTTCTCACTAGGACAAAGAAACATTGTTAATAGGATCAGGATACAGAAAGGAAAACCAAAATGCAAAATCAAAAACGTAGGTAAAAAAGAGAGAGCAGACACCTCCTCCTTTCGCCCCGCACTCTCCCTCTAGTTTCCCATCTTGGCAAAGCCAAACAAAAAATCAGTTTTCAAAGCAGAAATGTGGTTTGCGGAATTCTAGACGTGGCATTATGAAGATAGGTCTTAAGAGTTTCTTAAATGTGAAGCTCAAAAAGGGGCATCAACAGTTAGTTGACATCCTCGCAAGGCTATATTTTTAGTGAAAGGATGAGCTATGAAAACAAAATACTTCTTACTAGTTAAGTAAAAGAACAAAGAAGCTTTTGTCTTGTTTGTATTTTGGACTCAATTCTGGGAGAGAAAGGAAAAAAATAACCTTCACTGAGTATATATAACCACAGGTCTGCACCCACAGAGGACTGGAGTTCAAATTTGAACCAGAAAAAAATCCAACTACTCCCAACTGAAAAAAATATACAACCAACCTACCAAGCTAAAAACATTTAGTGAAAATTTGTTCTTGGAGTGATTAACAGAAACAAATATAAAACCAATATGGAGAGAAATGTCCTCAACTGCATTAAATATGTTCTTAAAATTAAGTCATTCTTAGGATGAACTCAGTATAATGAATTCATATGAGAAAATAACTCTGCATTAAATAAAATCAGCAGAAACAATATGTAAAAGAAAGGAACTTCAAGATTTTTAGATAATATAATGATCTGATATAGACTATAAAATAAATGTTTAAGATATAGACTTATAAGCAAAATGAAATCATATATCATCAGTTAGGATTCCCAGAAGTGGTTATAAAAGTCCAAAAATAAAAAAAATAATAATATTAAAAATTAAAAAGCAACAAATGTTTTAAGAATTTGCTGAAGAGAATTAGTAAGTTGAAAAATAAATCTGAGAACATTGCTTAGATTGTAGTTTAGTCACATTAAAAAAAAGGAAAATATGAAAATGAGATTAAAGAATAAACATTGTATGATCCAATATACATTTAATATAGTTTTTATAAGAAGACGATAGTGAGAATCAGGAAGAAACTATATTTGAAGTGATAATGGATGACAAAAAAGTGAAATTTATGTTTAAGTTCAGAAAGCACGTTGTGTCTTGAGTTTGACAAATAATGCTAATATCGACAATTAGTATATTTTCTAAAAGAGAAAACCCCAAAGTGAAAGATTATCAACTAAAAAAACATACTGCCAGGAGACCCCAGGCCATCAGCTATGCGCAAGTGAGCTGGTCAGAGGCTCCCACAGAAGGTTAGTGATGAGGATGACCTTAATAGAATACTTGACGTCTTTCAGTTTTCCTGACAGGACATTTAGACAACTAAGGTAAAATTAGTGACTAAATAATTAGAGAACTAAAAAATGGAAAAGTAGAAATTACTGACTCCAGGGAAAACAAGAAATCAGACAGGAAGGGAAAAATGCTCATAGACTACTCTCTATGGCTCAGCTGTGAACAGTGTTTATGGTATTCTTGTCAACACTTGTTATTGACCTAACCCAATAGTGGGAGACAGGAAAAGTATATGTATATGTATAATGGAGCAGTGAAGAGATGATCTAAGACAGCTAAAACCTCATCTTTCAAAATGAGAAGCTAGTGGATAACACCTACAATTAGAAAAAAATATATATCGAGAAAACATAGATATATAAAAATAGTATCAGAATATTCACATATGCTACATTTATGCCAAATACATAATAAAATATCTCTTTATGGAGTTCAATGTTTTGAATAGTTTTCTAAATCTAATTATATTACCTTTTGATTTGGTAATAATTTGTTTTAGAAAAAGATAACTAAATGTATTTATTTTGTATTTTAAATTTCTCTCATAAAACTGCAGTTATTTTTATGTTAATAATGATATGTGATTAAGTTTATTTTAAAACCAACAGCTTCTAAAAAGATAGAGCACAATTTACATTCATATTGCCAATTCTTGGGCTCAAATAACAGCTTGTTAATTTTGTATGTTAACTTCTAAAATGTTTTCTAAGTTACTTGTGATTATTTTAGAATTTCATTGTAGAGAAGAATGTCTTACAATCAGAAACCAATATATTATAGATCTTGATTCTATGTCATTTATTTTTATATATTTGCTATTATTATTATCTTAAGCTATAAATTTTATTGATGAAACCATTATGAAAAAAAGCATTTTTACTTATCTTCCTAAAAATTAACTGGAAAGCTAGGAAATAATTCTTGGCCTAAACAAACTTTGAAGTAAAATAAAATTATGGTATTAAAATTAAATGATAGATGAAAGGATTACATTTATAATATTTGAAATATGCGATTATGTCAATATCTGGCAGTATGGTTTTTTTATAATCGAGTTTTTATTTTTGACAGTGCTATATAGGCACATGTTTATAGCGTCAAATAGTCCTATAGGCAGAAATATAAATTTCATCCACTATTTCCATACCTAGAGCTACCCACATTCAAATCTTTTAGAGCTCTAAATAATGTGTTTATAAGGCTGTTTTCTCGATATATATTTTTTTCTAATTGTAGGTGTTATCCACTAGCTTCTCATTTTGAAAAATGAGGTTTTGCTTATTTTGTCTTGAGATCTTGGAGATCAGTAGATTTTTTCATTTGTTAATTCTATCGAATGTTCTATTTCACTATAGAAACAATTGTTTTAGTAGTCTAGGATTTCGTCAAAAAAATTTAATTTTTAGGAAAATATGCCTAAGTACTATGGCATCATATTAAAACAAACATGAACGTTCTCTTTTCTGTGAAAAATTGTGTCTAGTATAGTAAAAGATTCAACTGATTGACAGGAAAGATGAGGACTATATTTAAAATAGAACTGGTATTTACTTATGATTCATTTTGTTTAAATAGATTCCTCCTCCTCATTTTGCCATGACTTTCCTAATATATTTTTATATTACAGCAGAAATATTTTCGCTCTTTTTAAAACATTGAAATGTATTTTAGTTTATTATTCTGGTTATGAAAGTAAGAGAAGATGCATATTTTACTCAAATTTAAGATAAATAGAACCAAAATAAATTTTACAGAAAACTGATATTACATTTCTTCTAACTCTTACTGTTGATCTGAGATAGTACATCCACATTCAGAGTTTCAACTATTACATTTTTAGTCTTTTAATATCTGATGATTTTGCTTCTCACCAGGCCTCCAGAACCATAGCACAAGGGTCTCATGATATCAGTTACACTTTTTCCACCTTCACTTTGGGATATCTGGTTCTTTTCCACAGCTTCCACTTACTATGTCTTTCTTGTAATGCTTCTTAGAGTCAAGGCGTAATCTGGCGTCTGACATATAGTAAGCACTCAGTAAATGCAGGTATTCCTTTATTCTAGATATTCTTTAGTTATCAATAAGTCTTATCTTCTAATTTCTTTATTGCTTAAATTGAAGTCTTTTTTCAGAATCCCGTGTCTTCAGTTACCCCATCATTTGACACAGTCAATTCATTGGAATAAAAGTTTTCTATTGCATTAAGCAAATAAGCTAGGTATTAAGGCCACTTTTATATATTAAGACCACATGTATACATCAAAAGACACTCAACTTCACTAATCAAGGAAACACAAATAAAAACCACAGTGAGATATATCACCTCACGCCTATTAGAATAGCCATCATCAAAAAGACAAGAGATAAGTGTTAGTCAGGATATGGGATAAAGGAACCCTTTTCACTGTTGATGGGGATGTAAAGTTGTGCAGTCACTATGGAAAACAGTATGAAATTTCCTCAAAAAATTAAAAGTAGAACTACCATGTTATCCAGCAGTCCTCCTTCTGAAGAATATATATATATATATGTGTGTGTGTGTATATATATGTATGTGTGTGTGTGTGTGTGTGTGTGTGTGTGTGTGTGTGTGTATGTATTCAAAGGAAAGGAAAACAGGATCTCAAAAAGATATCTATACACCCATGTTCATTGCAACATTATTCACAATAGCCAAGATATGGAAACAACTTAAGTTTCTATCAAGAATGCTCTCAAGATGAATGAATAAAGATATGGTTTATATGTACTATAGAATATTATTCAGCCATGAAACATAAGGAAATCCTGCTGTTTGCAAAAACATGGATAGACTTTGAGGGGATTACACTAAGTGAAATTAGTCAGATAGCAAAAGACAAATACTACTATGATATTACTTATATGCGGAATCTAAAAAAGCCAATCTATAAGTATATCAAATCAACCAGTTGTACATCTTAAATGTACACAATATTGTATGTCAACTATATCTCAATAAAGCTTGATAAAAGAAAAGACCACTGTATATCCATTTTATTTTCACTGCTCCCCTAAATCGAGACAGGTCTCTTCATCCCTCAGTGATCTCTATTCCCTGCTTTTATTCATACCAGGATACTCTGTTCCTTTCTTCTGCCCTTCAAAATTTTTCTGACTATAGAGTTCACAAGTCTCGTTTATTTTTACCACAGAACCTTAGATTTCATCTGTGTCACATTGATATTATATTTAGTTGTTGATTCTTTTATTTCATTTTACTATGCTGTCTTCCAGAGACAATTATGAATGCCCTGAGAGGAAAGAATGTGAGCAGTTCTGATGCCTCTCAAGAGCACTGGCTACTGCACTGTTTATTGTACACTCTAGAAGCTTAAATTTATGTTCATTTTAATCCAGATCGACCATGTAATATCAAAGCAGATATTATGACTGATGGATAGATGCTTTTTATCTCCTGGCAAGGTATCAGTGGGATAGTTAGTTCTGTTTTGTAAAGCAAACCTCTTATACAATAATATACATTATTTTTGAGAGTACTAATCGAGCACTTAAATTTTCTTTGAGACAGTTAGAAAAGGAAAAGAAGATGCTTTTTAAGAGAGTAACCTAAAAATCTTGGAACAGATATTTTATTTTGATTTTAATGTATACAAGATTAACTTGTCCACCTGATTATAGAAAAAACAAGCAGTTTCTTCATTGTTTGAAATTTTGAGATGTGCAGAATTTGCATTGCTAAATGTTAATATTTAATTTTCTTGACTGTGATTTAATTTTTCCTTACGTCAGTGATGTGATATAGTTTTAAAACAACCAATTTAGTAATATCTTTAATTTTTATATACTTTGAAAATATAAGTATTTAATTTTCAAAAGGATAAAAAAAGGCATTTTGTTTCCACCACCAAACAACTATTTCTTCCGATAGCATTTAAACTGTGAGATCAAAAGCACTTCATCAATTTAGACTCTTGGTTGTTTCCTTTAAATATGCTTATTTCTTGGTAATTTCAGAGACCTTGAATTTGTGGTATGTGTGTGTTTCCATGTGTATATGTTTTTATATGTGTTTTTCCTTTCTCCCACATCAATTGCTGAAATATATGTGATTATTTCCTGTTGAATTTGTCTTACAAACAAAAGCAAAAGCTGTAATGGTGTGTTATTAGATATAAGCCATATTCTTTTTAAATTAAATTTATTGTGGTGACATTGGTTAATAAAATTATATGGGTTTCAAGTGTACAATTCAGTAATACATCATATATATCTATGATAGACTCTTGTTTTTGATTATAATACAATGGATGGTCGGCAAACATAAAAACATCACACCTACTCAAGCCTGATTTGTGTGAGGTTAGAGCAAGCGTGTGAAAGTGTCTTTACAGCAAAAGCGATACCTAGTTCATAAAATAAATATGTTCGAAGTTGCAGGAGCACAGAAAGGCATGGCATATGAGAAATTATAACCATACACAGTGACTGTTGAGAAGTAGAGAGGAATATGTTGTGATAGTCTTTCCTAAGTATCAGCCATTCCGGAAAGAAAATACAGATATTGGGGAGCTTTTATAACTTAATTTAAAATAACTTAAATATTCTTAAATTTTCCTTATTTTAATATATCTGTTTTTATTTTTAAGCTACTCAGTCTTCTGATTAACAAATTTTCTACATGATTATGTATTCTTGAAAATCAAAGAAATTAATTGTGTAGAGCATTGAGATTTCTTTCAATCCACAGAGTCTCTGGCCCAGGGTGCTGGGCTGCATTCATCTTGAAGACACTGATAGAGCACATCCAGAAGCTATAATAGAAACTCTGTACCTAAAAAAAAAAACCCAAAAAACTGCTGTATAACCTTTGCCAAGCTGAAATCAAATCAATAATAAATTCTCCTTTACTAATTGAAGTTAGCATATTCCCACTAATTTATACCTAGCATTCTTCAGTGTTTCAGTTGACCTGCAATTATTTTTCATTTTATATATGTAAATGCTTTGTGGTACAGAGTCTGCAAATATCAAGGTTTTCCCTGACAGTGGGGTCACTTACGTAAGGTCATTTCAATGATATAGGTAATTTAAAAAGAAATTTAAAACATAATTTCTGTCCTCAAGGAACAAATGATTTACATGGATAGATGACATATTACAAAATAGTAAAAATACAGTAAAAATCAATGTGTGAGAAAATTTGTTAATAATATTGATCAGTGATCTGTAAACTTTTTAATCAAGTACGCTGAATACTAACACATTGAACCATGCCTCTCCAATACATGGATTTATATTTATATAACGTGTCTATATAGCATTAAACTAATCATACTTATTTTAAAAACAAATTTAAAATAATGAAAGATAATTGAATATAATTAGACTTTTAAATATTTTATTCTCTTTTTCCAATGAATCATCTTTTTTACCCTCCTTAGACATGCACAGCTCAGCTTGATGACCACAGTACCAAAGAGCTTCAGAAAAAGGAGAATAAGCCTCAACTGGCAAAGACTATATGAAGGATTTATACAATCAATGAATAAGAGATGGCATTTTAGAATAGGAAAATGTATAAAAAGAGGATAAAAATGTTATCTTTTCAGTAGAGTGAATCTATTGGCCTGCTCAAGTAAGCAATTTAATACTAACACAAAATGGCCTCTAGGTGTCAGACAACCCGATTTCTAATTCTGGCATTTTCTTTGTGACCTTCAAAGATGAACCTAACTTTTCTAGGCATTAGTGTTCTTATATCTAAAATAGGGATATTAACAGTATCTCCCTTATTGGATCATTGAGAAGATTACATAAATAGTACACATACATATATTAATTGCACGTGCACGCACACACACACACACACGCACGCACACACACACAGTTTTAGCCATTGTTATTAAGACTTGAGTTATAAATTGGGGTGTGACTTGAATAGCCCTGATAATCAATCTACAGAGTTTTGTGTTTCTTCTCAAAGCTTTTGGTATAGCATCAAAGGTATTGAAATTGTGTGAATAAAGAGGGATGGGAAGGCAATAATTATATTTGTAGGTAAGGAAGCCAAAAGTATGGCAGGTAGGAGTTACTCTGGATTTGTAGTAACCGGACCACATAAAAGTTGGTATAAATGAAGAGCTAATGGACTAATCAGGTATATAGAAAATTGTCAAATGAAAATGACTAAGGCGATTTTATCTTTTGTATTCTTGGGTGATGATTCTATAGAATTAACAAATAAATATATACTTTTTAAACTGTGGAGTTTTTATGTTTAAAAGAAAATAGTAAACATTTTCTTACATAAAACTTGTGAGTTAAGAGAAAATCCTTCCTATTTATTGTATTCTCTGTCACATCTAAAACACATGTGCTCTCAGTGTAGGAAGAGTGTGATGGTTTGAATCAGGGTACGTTTGTACGTATATGAGTGAGAGAGAAACATGTTAAAAACTAGTTTAATTATGTAAGTTGAAGTCATTAATTCTGTTTTTCTTCAAAAAAATTTAAAAGAAACATTCCAATTTCTATTTTAAAATGATGAAAGCAATCTCAGATGGATTGAGGGCTTCGCAAAGGCTATTTTTTGGCTTTAATTAGGAAAGAATTTAAGTTCCTATTATACATACTCAATTCATGCAGAAGTTTTATTAAAGGATATGTCATTGAGCACTATGAATGAGAAATAAATGTCATAGTTTAGCTTGTTCCTTTTATAATTCTAACAGACTTCACATCATTGAAATCAGTAGATTCAATATTACTTTTAGCTGGTTAATCTGAAAAGAATTGACAATTCAGACTGGATATGAGACTTTGTATAATTGTTTCAAATCTAGACCACGTTGAAAAATTCCTTTCATTAACAAATAAAATGGGGAGATGCCACAGACATGAGACTTGGGGCAGCTTGGAGTCTGTGAATAACAGCTCTTCAAGTCTGCAATAAAAAATAATCCCCAATAAAACTACATTGCAAAAAAAAGGGGGAAAGAAACAGAATGCTAAAAGTAAAAAAGTTGAAGAGACAGGAAATGAAGAATTTGTGGCGGAAAAAGTACTGAACCGACGGACCGAATAAATGGTAAGGTGAAGTCTTTCCTGAAGTGGAAAAAGGGATTCACAGATGCTGACAATACGTGGGAACCTGAAGAAAATTTAAATTGTGCAGGGTTAATGGAAGCATTTTCGAATTCTCAAAAAGCTGGTAAAGAAAAAGATGGTACAAAAAAGAAAATCTTTATCTGACAGTGTCTAATGATAGCAAATTGAAGAAGAGATGCTGCTGATAAACCAAGAGTTTGTGCTAGAAGTCTAATAATTGGTACCGCAGACAACAGTGGAGAATTAATGTTTCTCATGGAATGGAAAGATTCAGATGAGGCAGATTTGGTGCTGGCAAAGAGGCAAATATTGTGTCCTCAAATTGTAATTGCTTTGTATGAAGAGAGACTATAATTTCTTTTAATGAAGAGAGACTAACATAGATAGATGATAGATAGATAGATAGATAGATAGATAGATAGATAGATAGATAGATAGATGATAGATAGAATCTATAGCACTGGTTACTTTGAACCAAAGCTTTCTATAGTTGCTTTATTTATCAGAAAAAAAAAATTGATAGCATGGTAGATTTTTTTTTCTGCATCAGAGAACAGCTTTTCTAAATGTTGGGAAAATCTGCATTGTCATCACTCAGTCAAACTTTATGTTTAACTCATGTATGTCTAAGGATCATTCTGGGTCTTTGTTTGGGGTTTTTTGGTATGTATACATAAAATACATATGTAAATGGTTCTTTTTTCTTTTCTTTTCTTTTCTTTCCTTTTCTTCTTTTCTTTCCTTTTTTAACATTTACCAAAACAAAAACAGCATTTCACGACCATGGATAAGCGAGTTTCTGGGATGCCATCATTTTCAACAACCTAAGAAATAAGTCACTTCAAGTTAAATTAAAATTTTTTTCCTGAAGATTTAATTTTTGAAATTAAATAGATAATATGTAATTAATTGGGCAATTTAAAAATATTGTAAGTAGTTAAAATTGGACAATTTGAAAGCAGTCATCTCAGACTCCATATGCATGTCTACAGTCATATAAATGTCAGTTTATCTGGAAAACTCCTTAAAACATAATTTTTTTACTACCAACAACTTCCCCACCCAAATGAGAAAACTAGGCAAATCCTGGCATGTTTCAATTAGGCAAGTAAGATTTATTTAAAGCTTCCTTCTAGTGAACCATTCATTTACAAGAAATTGAAATCTTTGTGCTGTTTTCACGAAATGGTCAGCATTCATGGAATATTTAGGACTTCATTCATGGAATGAAGAGTAGACCTGGTGGGAGACTTGGCAATTTAGGACCTGCAGGAATAAATGGGTGAATGAACTTTTGTAATCTAAACTCTTGACCTGCATGTTTTTCCTTTACCCCAACTCATTCCTTACATGTAGGCTCAACTAAGTATTTGGGTTACTGGTTCAGCAGAAGCCAGGAAAAACAATAACTTTGTAGTAATCAGAATGTTATCAAGCTGCATATTGTTTACTTTATTGTAAATACTGGTAAACAGTGGTCAATAGTTCTATATTCCTTTAAAAATAAGAAAAGAAGAAATTCAGTGATTTATCTTCTTTCTTCCTTTATTTTTACATATAAGTTATTTATTTGCCTCCATTCAATTTTTAAAAATTTTTCCTGAGCATTAATTGTCTCATAATATGCAAAAAATAGTCTGGTCTTTATAGTCTCAGTGATCTTTTTACCCTAAAAATTCATAATTCAGTATTTGTTTTTTTCCCATGACCCTGAAAGTGGTCTAAAATCAGAATAATACTAAAATGTGTTTGTTTCAAATGTTTTGTTTCCAGCATGATTGCATCAGATTTTGTAGTAATACATCCATTTAAATATTGAAAAGGTTAACTTTAATTTATTTTAAGTTCTTTATAATTGTGGAGTAACTTAGGATCATATAGAATACTTGAATATAAGTATGTACATTTCTTTATATATAGATGATACGAAGTAAATGATTGTGGAATTATTAAAATCATTGTATAATAGTTTTAGTCATTCAACTCAATAAAACATTTACTAAAAATACCAATTATGAAAAGAAATAGGGTCAAATTACAATGTTTAGTACATAATACAGCAAAACACCAAAGCAAGTAAGTGTAAATAATCAGTTCTTTAAAAATGAAGTCTGCTTTATTCCAAATTTTCCCATTAGCCATGGAATTGTCTTTGTTTTCTTTCTAGA
>NW_011888834.1:2064185-2081632 GCF_000151845.1 Pteropus vampyrus | reverse complement strand
AATTTTTCCTGAGCATTAATTGTCTCATAATATGCAAAAAATAGTCTGGTCTTTATAGTCTCAGTGATCTTTTTACCCTAAAAATTCATAATTCAATATTTGTTTTTTTCCCATGACCCTGAAAGTGGTCTAAAATCAGAAAAATACTAAAATGTGTTTGTTTCAAATGTTTTGTTTCCAGCATGATTGCATCAAATTTTGTAGTAATACATCCATTTAAATATTGAAAAGGTTAACTTTAATTTATTTTAAGTTCTTTATAATTGTGGAGTAACTTATGATCATATAGAATACTTGAATATGAGTATGTGCATTTCTTTATATATAGATGATACGAAGTAAATGATTGTGGAATTATTAAAATCATTGTATAATAGTTATAGTCATTCAACTCAATAAAACATTTACTAAAAATACCAATTATGAAAAGAAATAGGGTCAAATCACAATGTTTAGTACATAATACAGCAAAACACCAAAGCAAGTAAATGTAAATAATCAGTTCTTTAAAAATGAAGTCTGCTTTATTCCAAATTTTCCCATTAGCCATGGAATTGTCTTTGTTTTCTTTCTAGAGTTCTCTAAATCTCACTTGCCTCCACTTTGATGGATATGGAATCTTACTATGGATGGTTAGCAGAAGTTCCTTTGATCCATTTAGTTCTCTCATTCAAAGAGAGTTTGTAAGTAGAGGCTTAGATTTCTAGATAACTGAACTTGAAAGTAACAATTTATATATCAATATTGAATATTATTATTTTTTATTATTGATACATGTCAGGAGTAATTAATTACCTCTTACATCACTTTAAGAGACTTTCGATTGCAATTATGTTTTCTTATAATTTTGTAAAAGAAAGATTCTGACTCTGGGAGAAGAAATTTGTTTAGTATTTTAAAATTCCATTTTGAACCTATGTAGTATACTTTACAGTCTAATAAATTCAGGGGAATTTTGATTTAAGTATATATGGTAAATGATATTGCCTATAAATGTAATCTCTCGAAAGTATATGCAGTTGAAATATGATAATAGTTTCCTACTCTCATCAGTGAACAGAGAAAATGACTGAATGTTACTCTGCAGAGGTTTTGCCTGAGCCATACCATATTTAGGGAAGAAATTAGAAGAATAAAATTTAATAGATCTAATGAGAGAGGGTCTGCAGAATGCAAGGAATATAATATTCGTGTTAGTGAAAGATTTGAAAATTAAAAAAAAAAATACAGGCAAATAGATAAAGGATAGGTAAGAAAGCACAAAAGATTAACTGTGTTGTTAGATATTTAAGCTCTTCCTGTGATATTTTTCCTCCTACTTGGGTGAGAATCTACTCCTCATTTGGATTGATTATAAATTCGTGCCATTGCAAGAGCAAAGACGCAGGTGCGAGTTATGAAAGAATGTGGTTTTTGAAATCAATATGTTGTAGAGTAGGAAACCCAATGATTGTGCAAAGGCTTGAATTGTTTTTCTTTAGGCTACCAAATGGTAAGCCAGCTGCATTCTCACAGAGTGGTGATTACTGAAAGCCTTGGCAACCGGGAAGAAGCCAACTTGCAGTGATTTGGGGGTGTTGCTATGAGCATGAGAGCTGCTGCATAGTCTTGATAAAGATGATTACATATTTTGCAATATTATGTTGATGAAATAGGTTCCAAAAAAGCATTTGAAAATATCTGCTTTGGCAGCACAAACCATTCTGAAGTCTCCCCAAATGAACTGAATTGTGATTGATTGAAAAAGTTATGACTTTTCCAATTCTGTTCTCTTTATATTTGATTTATAAAATGAAGCTTAATAGTTTATAGTACAGGTTATTATAAATAACATAGACCCCCAGGAATTTTCAAATCAGTCTCTGAATGTCTTTATCATATTTGATGTTTTGGGTGTTATGTATTATTATATTACTCCCTTTTGCATTCAGTTGAATTATTTTTTTCTATTTTATTGTGGTTTGTTAAACTAATGCTTTTCTCAATTTTCCTTTTTGTTCTTTTGCCACTTATCTCAGAGTCAAATTTTGTATTCGAATGTATTAATTAGATTGATTTTCTTTATTTTAAATTATCCGATCTCTTTCCTCCTAGTTACTCTGTGTTATTTTATACTTAATTTCTATGGTGCCTCCAATTTTTATAAGAAAATTTTAGAAATTATTTCTTTCTATACTAAAGTGATAAAATGAATAATAAATAATATCGATGATAAATTAGATGAAAAACATCACAGACAGAAGGAACAGAAAAGTTAAATGTCATTTACTGAGAACAAGCCTGATGTGTTCTGAGAATTAAAAAAATCCAGTGTGACTATAACTTCTTGGGCAGGTAGAGAAAGGCATATAATAAATGTAGAAAGTCACGCTGGGGCTAGATAACGTGCAATCTTATAGATTGTGGTAGTTTGAATTTTATGATTGCTCACTGCTGACATCCTGGAAAACTTTAAAGTGTTTATCTTTTAAAGGGAAAAGGGTATTTGAGATAATTAACCTTTTTATTAATGGACGGAAAAAATAAAACTTCAAACTCATGCATTTATCTTTAAAATGTAAACCTCATAAAGTAATCTGGCAAACATCTGAGTGTTTAAGAACTCTAAAATTTCAACAAAATTGTTGAAAAACCAAAGCTTAAACCAGTCAGGGCAGAGATGGCAAAATACTTCAATCTAAAAGAGCATGTACCTTCATATAACCTCAGCCGTTGTTATCTAATCATGACCCAGGGTTAAATCTTCTCTTTTCTAGAATATAATTGTTCAGATGTGAAACTGTAAAGTGTATAAACTGAAAGCTGAACAATCTGCAACACCACTCTCTCCCAATAGGCCAGGAAGGGCATATCATACCTTACATGCAAAGTAGAAAATTTCAATAAGTATATTCCTTCATAGGATCCAATTCTGTTCCTTTAGAAGTAGACCTTATTCCATCCTAAAAGCCAACTACTTTGTTCTATGAATATGTTTTCATCCATTTTTTTCAAAAGCCATTTCCAAGACTCAGTTTTTTAAATGTTATTAAATTTATTGGTTAATAAAATATTGCTTAATAAAATTACATAGACTTCAAGTATGCCATTCAATAATACGTCATAAGTATATTGCATCTTGTGTTTATCACCTAAAGTTAAATTTTCTTTCATCAGACTCAATTTTTTAAAGCCATTTTGTGTTCATTCTGATTACTCAGAAACATTGCATTTCCTTATTATGATAATTATGGCCTTTTTCTATTGAATCTTTTGAAATATATATTTCATAAATATATATTAGGTATTCAACAAGTACTTATTAATATTGATTAGTGGTATTTTTTATTATTTATATTTTCTACTGAAATTATAAACTCGGAGAATAGGGTGTTTGTGCTATTGCATGTATTCTGAGGGTGTTTAGCACAAATTTCTACACTCACAATCCCAATGACCCTATCCGAATTTCTTAACTCACGGTAAGAGTAATATCAGAAAATTTATTACATTTCTTCATTCCTGAATATTTCCAAACTTAAAATTACTTAGCCTTCAAAAGCTACAGGTTGCAGGAAAAGAAGTCATGAACAAAGTCAAGTTTTACCTTCAGGCTGCATTAAGCCAAAATGAATTTATAAAATATCGTACTCTTGGGAACAGATGTATGGTATTTATAAGACACCCAGAAATGTAGTATATTATTAAATTAATCTTGCAGATAATACCAGGAGCTCTACCAGCCTACATAAGTTTTATTTATTTTGAAAACAAACATTTATATAGCATTTACTCTGTACCAGTCATTGTTCTAGGAACATAATAAATAGCAGCTCATTTAACCATCATACAATCCAATGATACAGGTGCCACTATTTTCTCCATTTTCTGGGTAGGGATGCTGAACCTAAGCATGGTTAAATAAGTTTCTCAAGATCACAATTAGTAAGTGGCAGTTCCAGGATTCAAGTCCAGGTAAGCTCCCTCCAGAATTTATGCTCTCAACTGCTCTTCTGGTTTCACTAATTCTAAAGCTGTGTTAAGAGCCTGCCCTCAAGTTTTACATTCATTCAGTAGATTGAACATTTACTGCATAAAGATAAGAAGTTGAATCAGGAGCAAAGACCATCAGAGGTGAAAATTTAAAGAGGCAGACATTCATTTGGCAAGAAGTATAGAGTTGAAATCTGGTTTGCTTGTTTTCTATCAGGAATCGCTGACCCTCACTATTAAAAGAAGAAAAGCAATAACAGTGAAAAATAACTTTTAAATACTCTCTGTCTTTATTAAAAGTGTGAAAGATGTCTAGTTACCTTCTTTAGAGTTGGATAAAGGTGCAGAAAGGATAAAGGTGCGGAATAAAAGTGCTTCTGGCTTCTACGTCCATTAAGCACCATTTATTACAAACCTATTCATAACTTTAATTTGATTAATCTTTTCCCCTTGTGTAAATAAATTAGCTTTAGGGAACCAAAGACAAATGATCTTAAAGAGTTGTTACTTTGATGCCGTACTGCTGAGGCAGGATACGGATAGATAGAACAGAGGGCGGAAATGCATTTCTCACATGCATGCGTGGTAAGTGCTCAAGGGTCAGCACAAGCACCCATTCTGGTTCTCAGCTTTCCATCAATTTGAAGGAAGCACTATTATAGCTGCTGAGAAGCAGAAATAAAGTACACACAACCTGTTTCTTTCAAGTATTTCTCAATCTAGTAAGTAAGGCAGTCAAAATACAAAAATAACATTTACAGTACAATGTGATATATATTCTGTGTGTCCAATCTGTCACTTGTCAGATGGTATTAGTACAAGTTCAGTGAAACGCTTGCCTTGATTCATACTTTATTTTAATAAGTTGGATTATTTTAAGCATGTGATATGTAATAATTAGTTTAAAACAAGTAAATATAAGTAAAATTAATATCTATTTAACTAAATGAGAATAATTTTAATGTCAATATTTTAAGCTCATTGCCAATTTAAAAAATTGCTAAGCTAAGAAAAGATGTATTCTAGTATAAAAATACAAACAAAAGAGACTGGCAGAATTGAATCCCAGAGCTAATCAGAAGTCAGTAGAAGTTGGAAGGAAAAAAAGAAGAATGAAAAATGTGACTTAAATGAAGCCAAGTGAAGACAACATGTGTGAATTGAGACTTTGGGACAGAACGTTCAGAGCGAGGAAGTAATAACTTGCTATTTAACACTTCTATTTGATAGCTGAGAATAAATGATGACTGTTGGGGCTAAGGACATGAAGACACACACATGCACACACACGCGTGTGCTAGCCTGAAATAAGGACAGGATAAATAAAGCAAAGCTGTTAGAAATACAGCTTCATCAATATGCCGAAAGAATCAGTGTAAATGGAAAAAATTTTATTTTATTTTACTATTTCTAGTGACACACCTACTAGATTTATTCCTCAGAAAAACTAGAGTGAGGGATATTTTTCTATAGTTGTCAATATGTCAATCATTGCTTTTTACTGTTTGTATGTATGTTATAAAAAAGAATATTTTAATAAGAAATAGTCCATCTGCCTTTTAAAAGACCATGATTATTTAAATTAAATATATAAATACAAAATACAAAGTGCTTTATAGGACGAGGAACAACTTAAGCATATGACCACATTGAGTACACTTCCTGTTCTGTGCAGTCCTTAAACATTCAGACTTTCTGATCTTACAAAGGCCTGCATGCAAGTCATAGTATATGATAAAGGATTTAATAAACATAAAAGTCACTAATTCTTCCACCATATTGCACTTGATTGCAATCAGCATGTTACAACCACAGTCTAATTATAAAACGTCAGATGTTTCATCAGCTCTTCTAGCATAGCTCTGTGATGCATCTGTGGTCATTGGCCCATTGAACATATATTTTAATTTTTTTATGTTCAATTTGAATCTCAAGTACATAGTTGATGCTAAACTGTACCAGAATTAAAACTCCCTTAAAGATTACTTGTTTGGGAAACTGTTTTCAGGACATGATTTCCCAAACATCTCTTGCATTACTCATGCAAATGAGTAATACTTTTGAAAAACTCGACCGCTCACATTTCTCGAATTTCAGTGTTAACGTATTTAAGAACACAATAAGGAGATAACCATGAGTTCATGTCCTTTACTACTCTTAATAATAATTATTTGAAAGGACAAGAAGTGGGATATCTAAGATAATGGATTTCGATATTTTTTAAAATAAAAGTCACTGAAAATTATAGAGTTTTCTTTTTCTACTGTTGTCCTGCTCTATCTTCTCAGAAACAACTATTTTCATGAATTAGGTGTATATACATCCAATCCAGGTATTTATGTATTTATTGTCCTAATATATATCTATTGATTTATTCAACAAATATTTGTTGGCTCTTTACTGTATGTTAGGTAGTGGAAAATAGCCAGAAAATAAAACCAAGTGTCTATGTTCAGGATGCTTTTAGCAAGTGCCTTATATCTACTTACATAGTTGGTTAGTTACTGTTATTATTTCCCTAGCATATTTATTTTTCTTTACTGTATTTTCAGTTTTTTTAGTAATTGTAAATTAAGTATACCTCATATAAAGAGTATATGGTTTTTATGTTTTTACTAGAAATCTATCTTAGTCTCTTTTTTAAAAAATGAAAATATATTTTAATTTTTATATTTAACTAATTGGACTTTAAAATGATATTTTAAGCTTTTTATTTAATTTTATTTCCTCTTTACTTATTTTCACTAACTTAACTATAAGAATTTCCCCATTTTTTTTCCTTCATCTATGCCTGTTGTAGATTTGAGTTTTCCTTTTACCTTTCTGAACTATTCAAACTTAGAACTTGAATGTTCTTTTTCTATCCCTGTAATGCTTAATGTTGTAGTTTTACAAAGCATATCTAAAAAGTCTAAAGTAATCAGTGTTTTTACCTGCCTCCAAACAATGCAAGACCATGAGCATTTTGACTGTTGTTGTTACTGGCTGACCTCATGAGGTCAGACTCACCAGGGTCTGATCTAGTATTTTCATTCTCCTTTGTTTGCTTACCGTGAATCATCTTATTTTTGCAGTCAATACTTTTTTTCCTCTTAATTTCCTCATAGTGGTTCATTTCCTCAATTGGTTTGCCATTTTTATTATTTTATCTTTGACATAGGTTATTGTCCTTGGATCTCCAATATGCCTAAGGTTGGGGATTTATACCTAGAGTAGTTTATACTTTGCCCTTTCCAGAGGAACTGTGATTTTATTTATTTGTATTGTTAATTAATTTTCGTAGTTCTCTAGAGAAAATTAACTATGGCAATAATCAAAGCAGCTCTGACTGACCCCAGCTTGTACCATTAGTCCAATTCTTTCTCCTATGCATGTGATCCCTCATGACTAGAATGGCTAGGGTTCCTCCCTTGACTTTAGGGGAACACGAGCCAGAAGATGGAGAGTTTCTCTTCCAAATATCAGGAGCTCTACTTCTCCCACAGTCGTTAGGAGAATCTTATATTATTAGCAATATAAGATTTCTAATGTAAGTTGGTTCCTACAAGTTTTTCATCTTAAGTCAAAATATATTGTAAATAGAAAGAAATAAAATAAAACAGTGCACTTGAATTTGATTACCTCTATCATGGAATTCTATCAAACCTGCAACCTGACAGTTTACTAAATCTAAGTTCAAGTTTAGTCTCTACCACTATGTAACTCTGAAATCTCGGTTGACTTACCTAATGTTTCTGAGCACCAGTATCCTTGTCCATAAAATAAGAGTGTGGACTATTTCACTTCTGTTTGAATCTGCAAGCTTTAAAAACATAGAGGATTAAAATTGTATCTAAAAATTCAAGAAAAAAATTGAAATACTTTTCCATCTGTTATATTTACATGATAAAATCATAGACTTTAACATGAAAGGGAACTAAAGGTCATCTTATCCAAGTCTCTCTTTTAATAGATGAATATAGTGAAGTTCTCTGAAGTCAAATGATCTGTTCACATGGCTTTAGAGAAAAAGTCAAGACTAGAATTTTATCTTTTCTAATCTAACATAATGGTCTTTGTGCTCTTGTTTCCCATCTTCGACAATCCCTGATTGTGTTATAAATGCATTTATATGTTTATATTTACCTATTCGATTATATACAGTGAAATTCCTATTTATTGTAAGAACTATGTAAATAATTTCCAATTTGTGTTAAATGGCACTCCAATATTTTATAGGTATTTCCTTAGTAGATTTCGGTCTTATAGAAATACTTATTTTTAAAAGTATGTGAGGTGTTTCTGAATCTAACTCCTTTTTTTCTCCTATATTCTATTCCTTAAAAGGCTATATTTTACCAGTACTTATCAAGAATCACACACAAAAAATTAAAAGCATTTATCATTAATGCCTTCATGCTAAATACTTTTTTTTCTTAGATCCCAGTAATGAACAATAGTCTACAGACAGTAATACTGACTTTTTAACTGCTTCAACTCAGTTAATTCTTCTGCTTTTCTTTATACATGGGTATGACTTTTTCAACATAAAACTTTTACAATGTCAGTTTCAAAAGTGTACACAATAGGAAAGTAAAAGGAAATAAAACAGACAAGAACAAAAAAATTATCCATAAATCACTCTTATGTTCAGAGATTATTCATTTATTTGTATAAAGACTAAGCATGTATGTGAATTTGTGTATAAATGTGTATGTCTATTTTTCTGTACAATTATTTCTCAAATGGCAACATAGTGAATGTACTGTTGAGAGGGTTTTTTTTTTTTTTAATAATACCCTAAGACTTTCCCAACCCTGCATCATCACTTTATTATACCTTCTTTTGCAATCTGTAATGATTTGTACCTATATTTTTTGGTTTATTATCTATCTTATTCACAAAAAAAAAAAAAAAGTTCTTTCAGAGCAGGGACATAGGCTTTCAATAAATATTTGTTAAATTGAATAATATAAATGACATGTTAAAATAATTTGGAATTCAAATTAGTTGTATAAAGTAAAAAAGGAACTATATTTTTAATAAATGAGTGCATATTAGCCACAACCCATTCTCTCAGAAATGATCTCTAGTTTTGCCTATATGGAGTTTTAATGCATTTAAACATAGCAAGGATTAAGCATGTATTTTTAGACAATGGGAATTGTTGAACTGTCAAAACAAAGTTATAGATAATAGTTATTTCAAGATCTCTAATAGAGTGCATGTATTTTCAAATTGTCACTTGACTTAAAGAAAGTAATTTTATTATAATACCCATGTCCTGTATTTCCATTTTGATCATTATCTTAGTATTTACTTATTATTATCAATTTTATTAAAACATTAACCCACTTTTCTAAATATAAAGCTTAGACAGCCCGTCTCATGTAGTTTTCTTGCCTTTTCATATATTGCTTTATTATGCATATTTTGCTGTCTAAACATGAACATTTTTACAACCAAAATGCTAGCATAAAGGAACAACATCCAAAACCTAATTATGCAGAATTTTCAGGATTCTTAATACCTTTTCAGATATAGAAAAACTGCCTATATGCTAAACAAATGACTAAGGGTTTGATCTAAGAATTTGTTCAAGATAATTTGTTCAGACTTATTTATTTATGAGCTCATCCAAGGTGGATGTGAGCACACATAATTTCTAAAAGCATGCTGGAATATGTAATGTGTGTTGCCTTTTTCAGAAAACCAGTTTCCCCTAAAAAGAATTTAAATTTTCTTCCTGCTTTGAGAGGTGCTGATTCTATCACTCAGTGCCTTTACTCATAAACATTTTGTGGTTCCTAAAAAGCTGTACTATACAAACTTTCAGCAATAATTTATGAAGAAAAGAAACATTTCCAGCTTGTTTGGAAATAGGAAAGACAGTAAAAAAAAAAGTGCCTATAAACAAAGCACATAAGGATTGTGCAGGATAGTCTCTGAAAAACAATACCCATCCCTTGAGTGATGCCAGAGAGTAACTAGTGGAGCTGTTTTTGCAGAGAAGCCAGAAAATAACTGTGAAAACAATCCCCAAATACCTGAATCAGCAGCAATTTTAGTCTGTGCTTCTGCAAGTTACAAAGAGACTTTTAATAGCACTGTGAATCTACTATAAGATCAGCTTCTCCATCTACTGGCTGAAGGTCAAATTTTTATCTTTATTAGTTACAAAAATCATGAATTTATCTGTGTATGCATATGTTTTTCATAATGAACACGTTAACTAAAGGTGTAATTTACTCTAAGTTATAATAGAGTATGACTCAAAGGATCACAAGCTACATCTTGAAAACAATATTATTATATTAAAGTATAAATCGGGTTGACAGTTTATACTGTTTTTGCAAGTTATTGATTTTCTTATTATCATGATGAAATATACTCTATTTTGTAAAACAATATAGTTAATTTTTCTACTGAGGAATTTCTTAATTTACTAACATACAGGAAGGTATTCTCTACTTGTTCACTTTTATAGGCATTTGGGTATTAAACTTTAGAAAACCATTATGTCTTTTTGTTCCATCTGTTTTGAAAATAGTACTCAAATTGACAGATGATATTTCTGGGAAAATCTTAAACAACTTAGAAATCAGATTAAGACATTAATATAAAGCAAAAATTTAATGTTAAACACAATTCAACAACTTCAGTTTAGTAAAAAAAAAAAGTTGTTTAGCAGTCTGAAAATGGTGTTGAATAAATGAGAGTATGAGGTAGACATTCCTCAAAGCAAATCTTGGTCCCTAAGGATTTTACAAACCTTATTAAATAGCCTGTCAACTACTTAGATGTTTTTATAAATTTCCCATACATGTTATATCTCACCTGTCCTAAATGATATAGTCTTATCCTTTGCACTAATCCAAAACGTCTAAATCTATAGATTGTCATCAATCTGAATGCCTTAATTTCTAACAAAAGAACTCCTGCATTTCACAGAATGATTTTCTCACATAAATAATACCATGCTGACTATTCTAATTTCTCTTGATTCTTCCATCCCATCAAGGTGCTTTGCTAATTCTTTCTTGTATTTTCTTATCACCACTTTATAGTAATTATCTAGAAGGCTATGGTACATACCCCTACTAGAGGTTGTTATAACAGGCTTTTTAAATAATGATTTTTTTCTATTTATATGGCCATAATGTGCTTGTTAATTAACACAGTGATGTCTCTACAGTCAAACCTTGTCCAGTGATAGTCAACATCTTCACTCCCATGTATCTACTGTACCCCTCACCCCAGCAGCTAAATATGCAATAGAACTGGTTGATAAAAGAGTGAAAACATCAGCCCATGCTAGTCTACATTTCTAAACTGCATTAGATCTAAACAGAAATATTTGTTATTTTGAGAACTACATATTTCAAAAGAAATTATTAACAAACTAAATACATAAATATACCCATATTCATGTAATATCTGTTTCTTGGTATCATACACATACCCAACCAATTTTTTTTCTGTAAATATCATCTAATAGGTACCCACTAACCTGCTTATCCGCTGGATGACTTGGCCAGTGGGTGGTTAGAAATGTGTGTAACAGGAGTGGTACCCTGGTTGTGCACTACTTTTCCATAATCAAAATATCCCAGCCATGGTCTCTGGAATGAATCCTCCCTCTCTGGAGGTCCCTTCTCTCCTCTGGTTTCATGGAGCTCCTTCAGAGATGTGTCACTGCATTTACAAACCATTCCAATGTGCTTTTCTCACACCTGCTCTTTTTTACCAACGTCACTGATATCTTTGAGCTTCTGTGTTGTGTAATGTTACAGCTACTGCCACTGCAAAATTCTCATTTTCACCCAAGTCACCTGGGCATGCATCAGACAACCATGTCTGTTCCCCTTATTCCTTCTGTAAGTGTTTCACTCTGGAGTCTTGGATCTGCCTCTTAAACTTGCTCATGGGATTACCTCTGCATAACTCTACAAGGATGCTGCTTGCCACAGGTCACCAGGCAATACTTTCACTGCTCTAAGAACGCGGTACTCACTTCCTGTAATCTGAAAGAATACAGCTGTCCCTACTGTACTTATGGACCATAGATTTCACACCAAATTGCTAAGAGGGTAAGTCTTGAAAGTTCTCATCACAAGAAAAAAAAAATTATTGTTTCAGTGATGGTAACTAGACATATTGTGGTGATCATTTCACAGTGTATACAAATATTGAACCATTTGTTGTCCATTTTAAACTAATATAATGTTATATGTCAAGTATACTTCAATTTAAAAGAGAGTACATGTAATTTTTTTTCTCAAATATTGATATCGAGAGTGTTTGGGCTGAACAAAACATGGAGCTGCCATACACAATAAACAGAACTATTTCTTGCTCTCTGACCCTGGTCCCATGATTAAATTATCATTTCAGAATATTTTTTTCCCTATAGCCCTCACCCCCATTCCTTCGTGAAGCCCACCACCCAGTACAAACCCACCAGCATGTCTTCATACGTGTAAATCCCAATTAATCAGCTCTCTTGAACGTTGCCTTTAAGATTTTTCCTCAGTCCATGTATAAATCAGTAGATACTGATCTTGAAGAGAAGGGGTGCCAACCAATATACATGATGTCTGCTACAAACATAATTACTTTTATGGAGTTATAATTGTAGTATACATGTATAGTTGCCATGGCATTCTCTAAGAGATGGGTTCTTTAATCAGTGATGAATAAACCAGAGATTGACTTGTAAAGTTTGCCACCATAGTGTAAAATTATTTTCAATGCAAATTCTGATAAGCACTGTGACAGAAAAAAATGTGGTTTCCATGAAAAGAATGGTTAATAGAGGGACTACTGCAGATTTTCAGCAGAGGCAGAGAAGACTTCTTTGAGAAAGTGTGTGTGTGTTTAGTTTGTTTGTTTTGAGTCAAGACACCTTTAGTAAGTAAAGAGTAAAGCGAAGATTTTCCAGGTAAAGTAGATAATCTGTAAATGTCTGTGAATGCAATAAAACCTCTGGCTTATTTAAATAATTAAAATAGTACATAAGTGGCTAAAGCAAAGTGAGTGAAAGGGCACAGTGGAATTCTGTGAGGTTGGTCCATGGACACTAAAGGTAAGAGTGTCAGTGAAGGTGTACATCATAACAAAAAGGTATATCATAATTGGAAGAAGATATTTAAACTCTATTTATCCATGGATATTTTTAATGAAGACTTTATATTTTTTAAAGCAGTCTTAGCATCACAGCAAAATGGAGTAGAAGGTACTGAGATCTCCCTGCTCCCCTCCTCACCCATTATCAACATCCCCCACCAGAGTGGTACATTTGTTGCAATAGATAACCTACATCAACATATCATGTTCACCCAAAGTCCATAGTTTGCGTTACAATTCACTCTGAATAATGCCCATTCCATGGTTTGGGTTAATGTATGATAACCTATATCCATTATTATAGTATCATGTAGAGTACTTTCATTGACCTAAAAATCCTCTGTGCTCAGCCTATTCATCCATCCTTCTCCCGTCCCCCAACCCCTGGCAATCACTGATCTTTTTACTGTCTCCATAATTTTATTCTTTCCAGAATTCCATATAGTTGGAATCATACAATAATTAGCCTTTTCAGATTGACTTCTTTCACTTAATGATATGCATTTCAGGTTTATCCATTCTTTTTATAGCTTGATGGGTTTTTAGTGCTGAATAACATTCCGTTGTCTGGATGTACCACACTTTATCCATTTACCTGCTGAAGGACATCCTTGCTTGTCCATAATTTCCAGGTACTGGCAAGTATGAGTAAAGCTGCTATAAATATTGTGTGCAGGTTTTAGTGTGGATATGTTTTCAGCTACTTTGGATAAATACCAAGGATCCCGATTGCTGGATTATATGCTGATTATTTTTAATTTTGTGAGAAACTGCCAAGCTGTCTTCCAAAGTGGTTGCACCATTTTGCACTTCCACTAGCAATGAGTAAGACTTCTTGTTGCTCCAGATTTTGTCAGCATGTGTGCTGTCATTAATGTTTTGGATTTTGGCCATTCTATTAGATGTGCTGTGGTACCTCATTTTTGTTTTAATTTATATTTCTCTGATATGATGACATATGTGTGATGCACATTTTCATATGCTCATTTGCCTTCTGTGTATTTTCTATGGTGAGATGTCTGTCAAGGTCTTTGGCCTATTTTTAATTGCTTTGTGTGTTTTTCTTATTGTTGAGTCTTAGTAGTTCTTTGTATATTTGGGATAATGGTTTTATTTTTTTTATCAGATGTATCTTTTGAAAATATGTTCTCTCAGTCTGTGGCTTGTCTTCTCATTCTCTTAACATTGTCTTTCTCAGACTAGAAGTTATTAATTTTAATGAAGTACATCTATTCAATTATTTCTTTAAAAAATGTGCCTTTAGTGTTATATCTAAAAAGTAATTTGCTTTACTCTAGGTTTATCTAGGTTTTCTCCTATGATATCTTCTAGATTGTATTTTGTGTTTCAGTCTATGATCTATTCTGAGTTATTTTTTTGTGAAGGGTGTAAGATTAGTTTCTGGATTTATTGTTTGCATGTAAATGTCCAGTTGCCCCAGAACCATACATTGAAAAGACTATTTTTTCTAATGTACTGCTTTTGCTCTTTTGTCAAAGATCAGTTGATTATAGCTATGTGGGTCTATTTCTAGGCTCTTTATTCCGTTCTGTTAATCAATTCATCTTTTATCTCACCAATACCACACTGTCTTGATTACTGTAGCTTTATAGTAAGTCTTGATGTAGCGTAGTGTCAGTCCTCCAGCTTTGTTCTTTGCTTCAATATTGCATTGGCTGTTCTGTTTTGTTTGGGGTTTTTTGCTTTCTTTCTTTATAATTTTAAAATAATTTCTTAGACTCAAATGTAAAACCATGCTGTACTATAACTAAGAAAAGGCAGCTCAGTAAAGAATATATAGTTGTCGTGTATACTTAAGTTATATTATTAAATGAATAAAGTTTTATTTCATATTTGTATTTAGTCATTCTCAATCAACTATTTCATGCATGACATGAAAATACTTGTTGATTGGACCCAATATATAATTCTATAAACTACCTAAAGAACACATTTATTTTATTACAGATAGGTTTCTCAAATGAGCATGAATTATTGGTGACTAAGACAGACAAGATTTTGACATCTAGTTAGCATCCTGCATATAGATTGAAAACACGAGATAATGAAAAATTTTAAGACCATAGTGAGGAATGGTTAAGAAAAATAAAAAGATAAATCACAAAAGAGAGAATATAAATTACTAATAAGTTTGTTTTTAAAAGGTCAAACTCACTAGAAAAGAAAAGCAAATTAAAATCATGCTATAATTAATTTTAAAAAGAAAAGTCTTCATGTTGTCAGGATAAAAAAATTCTCATAGCCTTTGAATTGTTATTTTTTAAACCATTTTTAGACAGCAGGTTTACAACTCATCTTATGAGCCATACAAATATTTTTCTAATAGTCTGTCCAAGATAACAAAATGTGTGCATAGATTTATATATAAAGATTTCCATCATTTTGGATCCTTTAGGATTAGTTGTCAACATCATGGGGAATGTTTCAGGAGTTTGTAAAAGTTTCAGAAGAAAAGTGAAGCAGAGAGATATTTGAAACAATGAAAAAGTCTTCGAAAAAGTATTTTCAGAAAAACCGGGAAGATGGCTTATACTTCTAGAGCAATGTTTTCATACTTTAAAGTCCTTAAGAATCACCTTGAGATCTTGTTAAAAGCAAATTCTGATTCTATATGACTGGGCAGAGCCTGAGATTCTGTGTCTCCAACAAGCTCCCAGGTGGTGCTGAGGCTGCTGTTTCTCACTATACTTAGTTGAGGCTATCTCTAATGTTTACAAGCTATTTCTTTCTTTTTTTTTTTTTAATTGAAGAGTAATTAATGCATAATTTTTGTTGGACAAGGGATATGATTCAAAGACTTCTTTTTAGTGTTAAAATACTAAAATCATTTCCATATAGTTCATGTACATTTATTGAGCTTTTTACAGGTATCTTATAGTGATTTCACAGTTGTGCCCACAGGCACACATTAATGACAGCTTGGGAGACATCAGCATTCATGAATGAGATGACACTTGCCATATTTGTGTTAAATATTTTGAGTTCATTTTCATGTACATGGGATATTTTTCCTTCTCTTGGTAACAGAGGGAAAGTAGTTCAAGAAAGAAATTGCAGAAAGTTCATTCTTAATATAATAAAGATTAATGGAGAAGCAGCCAAATAAGGATTATCAGGGAGTGAGGATTAAAGAATGGAAACATTATAATGAACGAAATGTGTTAAAACAAGATCATTTGACCACAAAGAAATGGACTGTAGAAGCTATATATGAAATTTAATGCTTATCAGTTTATAACTCTAGCTCATGTCCTACTTTTCAGCCCCAACCCACAAACATTATGCTGACAATTTCTATCATTGTATGGAGACTTTATTTTAAAACTTTAAAGAATATAAAATTTTGATGTTTGCAGAGGTTTTACAAAGAAGAGAGGAAACCAGTAGTAAAAGCGACTTTACTACTTTGCCTCATTAATTTTAAGAAGGCTTTTCATGATCATTTACATTACCTATAAAGTTGCATTCCTTTGCTCAAAGAAAATTATTGGGAATAAATAAAAACTTTATTAAAAAATGAATAATTAAAGTAAATTATATTGCTAAACCAATGAGTATTAGCAATTTTATTTTGAATTTACATTACAGGTAAATGCGACCCCCCAAAAATAAATAAAGTTAGTGTTCTTCACTCAAGAGTACTCATTAATAAAATACTAATTTTAAAACCATTTTTGTGTAAAAAATGTTATTAAAATTTGATTAATAATGACATATTTACTCTCAATTTCACTAAAATTGCTATGCTGGTGCATCATGGTGCTGTTGATTGTTACATATTGTTCTCATAGACACTAGAGGTTGATATATTTGTGAATTTAATATTCTTGAAGAATATAAAACATATGGTCCCACATTCACAGTAACTAAATTCAGATGTAGCAAATGATGACCAAAAAAAAAAAAGTTCCCAAGAATACTGCATGACCTAGGAATTAAACATAATCATCAAACAACGCTTGCATACTCATCAAAGTGCAATACTGCACCATCAGGCCTGTTGACCCTTCATGGAATTATTGCCAAAAGGAGGCTGAGGCTGCCAACTAACATATAAAAGGACATTCTGAGGAAGAAATACCCTAATGATATGAGGTTATTTCTTTATTATCTGACACTAAGCAATTAAGTAGCATTTTTCTTTTTTTTATTTTCAGAGTACTTTATTGCCATTAAAAAATTACTATTCACTGCTTCTTGTGTTTTAAGTAGTCATACTCAATGTACATGAAAAATTACTTCTGTTAAAAGATTTATTCACTTACCATAGCTAAAATGAACCCGATAAAGAGAATTAACCCTTTCTGTGCTTTAATACTCTTTTAAATGATAACTTGCTTGTTTGTGGA
>NW_011888834.1:2029820-2061945 GCF_000151845.1 Pteropus vampyrus | reverse complement strand
TAAGAAGGCTTTTCATGATCATTTACATTACCTATAAAGTTGCATTCCTTTGCTCAAAGAAAATTATTGGGAATAAATAAAAACTTTATTAAAAAATGAATAATTAAAGTAAATTATATTGCTAAACCAATGAGTATTAGCAATTTTATTTTGAATTTACATTACAGGTAAATGCGACCCCCCAAAAATAAATAAAGTTAGTGTTCTTCACTCAAGAGTACTCATTAATAAAATACTAATTTTAAAACCATTTTTGTGTAAAAAATGTTATTAAAATTTGATTAATAATGACATATTTACTCTCAATTTCACTAAAATTGCTATGCTGGTGCATCATGGTGCTGTTGATTGTTACATATTGTTCTCATAGACACTAGAGGTTGATATATTTGTGAATTTAATATTCTTGAAGAATATAAAACATATGGTCCCACATTCACAGTAACTAAATTCAGATGTAGCAAATGATGACCAAAAAAAAAAAAGTTCCCAAGAATACTGCATGACCTAGGAATTAAACATAATCATCAAACAACGCTTGCATACTCATCAAAGTGCAATACTGCACCATCAGGCCTGTTGACCCTTCATGGAATTATTGCCAAAAGGAGGCTGAGGCTGCCAACTAACATATAAAAGGACATTCTGAGGAAGAAATACCCTAATGATATGAGGTTATTTCTTTATTATCTGACACTAAGCAATTAAGTAGCATTTTTCTTTTTTTTATTTTCAGAGTACTTTATTGCCATTAAAAAATTACTATTCACTGCTTCTTGTGTTTTAAGTAGTCATACTCAATGTACATGAAAAATTACTTCTGTTAAAAGATTTATTCACTTACCATAGCTAAAATGAACCCGATAAAGAGAATTAACCCTTTCTGTGCTTTAATACTCTTTTAAATGATAACTTGCTTGTTTGTGGAGTGTTTTGTTTCTCCAAAGCAAACTTTTCTTTTCACTGTGCCTAACGCCATGGTACATGAAATGAATATGCTTTCTTTAATATATTCTATACTGTTTAATGTTGAGTGATTCTACTTATAAAAAAAAAATAAGATGAGAGGACTCTGCAGGTACCATTCACTAGGCATTTATAACATGAAGTATTAATATATCTTGAACGAATTAGTCCAAAGCTAGAACATTTTGAGAATGAATTTTTAATAGTGTCTGTAAGTCAGTAAAAGTTTAATATGATTCTGAATATATGATCATCTATATTTACAAATATCGTCTATCAGAAATTTAATGACTACTACTTAAAATGCAAACTATTCACATTAAAATTAAATGTTGACCAATATTAGTACTATTTATGGAACAGATTTTTAAGTTTTTCTATAAACAGTATTTAATAACTATCTTTATTTGTTATGGAGGTCTGCCAGATGGGGAAATTAATATAGCTCATTAAATCAGAGTTTAAATTATCGAAACCTTTTATTATTCACTTATTTTCACTGAATTTCTACTATAAACTGTAAATTGAATCCTGACCACACCTCTCAATTTTTAACTTCTTTTCCTTTTTATTCTCCCTTTGTTTTTAACCAATATACTTACAAGCTGAAATAATAAGCCCCAAATAGACAAGTGAGCATATATTTTTGGAAAGTTAATATTTAGATTTTAAAAAGTTGTTTTCTCTTTGAAATATCTGGAAAAAAACTATCATTTAAAATCTTCATGTATGTAAACATTTTCTGTTTAATTCTGATTTGATTCTGCATTGCATTTTCTCTAGAAAACTGTAGAATGTTTAGATCAATTGGGATGGATCATACAAGAAAAGAGGGCATGGAAGTTCCTCCAGATAGTGTTACAGATCATGATCATGACCCAGAATTGTACAAGCTCTCAGATTTTCTGTAATACTAACTCCTAGCCTGTATCTTCTCCATTTCTTCACAAATTTGCATACTCTATACACCTTCTCTTTATCAATAAATTAACAAACTTTTCTTGAAATCTTATTTTGTGTTTAAAATTATATCAAACATTCTAGAGAAGTCAAACACTAAACATTGTTCTTTAAAGAGTGAAGAATCTCATTGACAGCTCAAGTGCCAACATACTAATGCAGTGGGAAGCCAAATTTCAATGCAAGTGGCTTCATAGATTTTTATGGCAGAAGCCCAAGGTCTAAGCCAGTAGTATTTTTTGCACATTATCATAGCCGCATTTCAGTTTGGAGGTGTAGAAGGAGAATAAAGAGTGTTACCTTCACTGCTTGTCTGTAGGCAATATCCATACAGCAAAATAGAAGACCATACTGAGTCTCAGAAGATGAAACTAGTCTACCTAAGATTCAGTGGTAACTAGAAATTTAAAAATTTCTATTATTGATATTATAGAATAGAATGCATTTGGAACTATCATTCCTAGCTCTTTCCAATTTTTCTAAGTATATATTCCCTTTACTACATCCTTTATTTTCCTTATTATTTCTTGAATCTGCATCTTCAGTTTGAGAATCAGCCTATATTAATGGTTAAATATATGTTAGTTAATGTCATAGTGTGCTCATTACCAAGATTAACCTGTTGCAGTGGTATTAATCTATTCATGAACATGAGATTAGAAAAGTCAATTTTCAAGATACTTATTTTCCTGTACTCAATTGGATTTAGTATGTTCACTCTCATAGTCTTTAAGTGCCATTGTCATAAAAATCTTTTGTTTTCAAAATATTTTTGTTGCTATGAACAATATTTATAAGGTAGGATATAAGATAGATTTTTATGTGTGTGTGATGAGACCACATTTCATCATTTAAAAAAAATTGACTTCTACAGTTTTCTAAATTGGATTCACCATTATAACTTTTTTGGTTTTGGCAAAAGGCATCTCCTGAGAC
Source organism: Pteropus vampyrus (assembly GCF_000151845.1). Lineage (NCBI taxonomy): Eukaryota > Metazoa > Chordata > Mammalia > Chiroptera > Pteropodidae > Pteropus > Pteropus vampyrus. The sequence goes on along the minus strand of NW_011888834.1, from coordinate 2,059,083 downwards.
TGTAAATGTTTTATATGATTAGATTGTTGCATCAACATGCTACCAAATAGAAAGCTTGCTAGCACTTCTCCTCAGGTATATTAAATTAATTGAGCATATTGTGGCCTTTGCAGCATGATCTTTTGCTTGTAAATGATTCATGTTGCATCCCAACCACAATGAACAGAAAACTTTCACCAGAAACAGATGGAGAAATGATCTTAGTCATCTGTGGCAACCTCAGGTTCATCCAGAAAAAACTGAAGTTCATTGAAAATTGGCCTCAATATGCTGTTGACCAGATTCGATTCACCTCAGGTATGTGGTTCTGCTGAGAAAGTAATCAGCACCAGCAGATGGACCTCTCTGGGTTTGCTTTCCTAGGCAATTACAAATCTGTTGCTGAGACATATAACTATCAAATATTTCGATATCTCTATGTGACAGCACTTCACATCAATTTATGAGCCTAAATATAAAGATCTGGTTCCCTTACACACCACCAACCCCACCCCACTCCAGACTACTCTGTTGGGCATGACTTTGTATTACAAAATAGTTTTTTATTTGACAGTTCTAACAAAAAAACATATTTTAAAAATGTAAGTTAAGGTAATCAAACACCCTCTCTCTGTGCCTAACTTCTTTCCTGCATCATACCTTTTCCTCTATATTCTGGGATGCTACTCACATTAAAGAAAAAGCTAACAACCTTTCCCCTTACTTTCCCATCCAATGCCATAGTTTTATGCTAGATTATTGATGATGTATTGCTGACCTTTTATTTAGATATGATAATTCTGCCAATCTGTTGGTAAGGGATATGTTGTAAGATGTATTTTTAATTTACAGTCGCTGATCCACTCAGATATTTTCTCTTATTCTTATGATCATGAACAGTTTTTTTATGAAACAAATGCTCAGACCAAGTAGCAAAGTAAAACCGGGCCCATTTATGTAATATACTTTATGAAGTCCAATTTGTGCCAAGTAGATAACTTGAGGTAGATAGCATAATATGTCAAATGAGCAATTAATTATTTTATGACCATTTTTAAAATGAAAGTTATTTCTCTGCAAAGGCTATGAAACAGAATTATCTCTAAGTCAGACAAAGCAATTACCTTTTATGTTGTTATTAACATTTTTACAATTAAGAAAAACTTTCAGGCATACAAATTAATTAGTGTGAATGCACCTGAAATTATTTCTTCAGATTCTGCCAATAATTAGAGTAATTGTTACACAACAAAATAATTTAAAAGATTTTTAATTTAATTTGTTTGAATGCAGTTATTTTTTATTATTGCCACATATATTAATTCTTTACTTCAGCCATCATTTATTGATTCTCTATAAGGGCCAGTCTTAGTCCATATGGTTCATATCTTTGTGCAAACTAGAACAAAGTACGTGTCCAGGAGGTTACAGTCCTGTACCAGGAAGCAGTGCTAGCAGTAAGTGCACAGGCTAGAAATAAACCATCATTCACTTACTTGGACTAGATTAAAGGGGAGATCGAGTATAGGCAGATATATTTAAATGCAAGAGAAAAAATGAAAATTTTCTCTAGAAAACTGTAGAATGTTTAGATCAATTGGGATGGATCATACAAGAAAAGAGGGCATGGAAGTTCCTCCAGATAGTGTTACAGATCATGATCATGACCCAGAATTGGACAAGCTCTCAGATTTTCTGTAATACTAACTCCTAGCCTGTATCTTCTCCATTTCTTCACAAATTTGCATACTCTATACACCTTCTCTTTATCAATAAATTAACAAACTTTTCTTGAAATCTTATTTTGTGTTTAAAATTATATCAAACATTCTAGAGAAGTCAAACACTAAACATTGTTCTTTAAAGAGTGAAGAATCTCATTGACAGCTCAAGTGCCAACATACTAATGCAGTGGGAAGCCAAATTTCAATGCAAGTGGCTTCATAGATTTTTATGGCAGAAGCCCAAGGTCTAAGCCAGTAGTATTTTTTGCACATTATCATAGCCGCATTTCAGTTTGGAGGTGTAGAAGGAGAATAAAGAGTGTTACCTTCACTGCTTGTCTGTAGGCAATATCCATACAGCAAAATAGAAGACCATACTGAGTCTCAGAAGATGAAACTAGTCTACCTAAGATTCAGTGGTAACTAGAAATTTAAAAATTTCTATTATTGATATTATAGAATAGAATGCATTTGGAACTATCATTCCTAGCTCTTTCCAATTTTTCTAAGTATATATTCCCTTTACTACATCCTTTATTTTCCTTATTATTTCTTGAATCTGCATCTTCAGTTTGAGAATCAGCCTATATTAATGGTTAAATATATGTTAGTTAATGTCATAGTGTGCTCATTACCAAGATTAACCTGTTGCAGTGGTATTAATCTATTCATGAACATGAGATTAGAAAAGTCAATTTTCAAGATACTTATTTTCCTGTACTCAATTGGATTTAGTATGTTCACTCTCATAGTCTTTAAGTGCCATTGTCATAAAAATCTTTTGTTTTCAAAATATTTTTGTTGCTATGAACAATATTTATAAGGTAGGATATAAGATAGATTTTTATGTGTGTGTGATGAGACCACATTTCATCATTTAAAAAAAATTGACTTCTACAGTTTTCTAAATTGGATTCACCATTATAACTTTTTTGGTTTTGGCAAAAGGCATCTCCTGAGACTGTAAATGTTTTATATGATTAGATTGTTGCATCAACATGCTACCAAATAGAAAGCTTGCTAGCACTTCTCCTCAGGTATATTAAATTAATTGAGCATATTGTGGCCTTTGCAGCATGATCTTTTGCTTGTAAATGATTCATGTTGCATCCCAACCACAATGAACAGAAAACTTTCACCAGAAACAGATGGAGAAATGATCTTAGTCATCTGTGGCAACCTCAGGTTCATCCAGAAAAAACTGAAGTTCATTGAAAATTGGCCTCAATATGCTGTTGACCAGATTCGATTCACCTCAGGTATGTGGTTCTGCTGAGAAAGTAATCAGCACCAGCAGATGGACCTCTCTGGGTTTGCTTTCCTAGGCAATTACAAATCTGTTGCTGAGACATATAACTATCAAATATTTCGATATCTCTATGTGACAGCACTTCACATCAATTTATGAGCCTAAATATAAAGATCTGGTTCCCTTACACACCACCAACCCCACCCCACTCCAGACTACTCTGTTGGGCATGACTTTGTATTACAAAATAGTTTTTTATTTGACAGTTCTAACAAAAAAACATATTTTAAAAATGTAAGTTAAGGTAATCAAACACCCTCTCTCTGTGCCTAACTTCTTTCCTGCATCATACCTTTTCCTCTATATTCTGGGATGCTACTCACATTAAAGAAAAAGCTAACAACCTTTCCCCTTACTTTCCCATCCAATGCCATAGTTTTATGCTAGATTATTGATGATGTATTGCTGACCTTTTATTTAGATATGATAATTCTGCCAATCTGTTGGTAAAGGATATGTTGTAAGATGTATTTTTAATTTACAGTCGCTGATCCACTCAGATATTTTCTCTTATTCTTATGATCATGAACAGTTTTTTTATGAAACAAATGCTCAGACCAAGTAGCAAAGTAAAACCGGGCCCATTTATGTAATATACTTTATGAAGTCCAATTTGTGCCAAGTAGATAACTTGAGGTAGATAGCATAATATGTCAAGTGAGCAATTAATTATTTTATGACCATTTTTAAAATGAAAGTTATTTCTCTGCAAAGGCTATGAAACAGAATTATCTCTAAGTCAGACAAAGCAATTACCTTTTATGTTGTTATTAACATTTTTACAATTAAGAAAAACTTTCAGGCATACGAATTAATTAGTGTGAATGCACCTGAAATTATTTGTTCAGATTCTGCCAATAATTAGAGTAATTGTTACACAACAAAATAATTTAAAAGATTTTTAATTTAATTTGTTTGAATGCAGTTATTTTTTATTATTGCCACATATATTAATTCTTTACTTCAGCCATCATTTATTGATTCTCTATAAGGGCCAGTCTTAGTCCATATGGTTCATACCTTTGTGTAAACTAGAACAAAGTACGTGTCCAGGAGGTTACAGTCCTGTACCAGGAAGCAGTGCTAGCAGTAAGTGCACAGGCTAGAAATAAACCATCATTCACTTACTTGGACTAGATTAAAGGGGAGATCGAGTATAAGCAGATATATTTAAATGCAAGAGAAAAAATGAAAAGACATCCCTGAATTTCTGACAAAGGAAGATTCAGAATCTATATGGAAAGCTAAGCTTTTGTCATAAAGAGGAGTGCTTCTTCCATTTTAACAAAGAGAAAGAAAGAGGGTTATTGCAAGACATGGTCCATGGTAGATAGTCATTACAGGGACAATGAGAGAAGTTTTTGCTAAAGGAGATGACAAAACTGAGAGACCAAGGGGTTAGACTGCTCACAGGGACATCAGTCTTACCTATGGAATTAGCAGTAATGGGGTTAACAGCAGGACTATGAGTCTTTGCAAGATTCCAGAAACTTCTAGGACATTAGTAAAAGAAAGGTGTTAGTGTTACGTTACTTCAGGGTATGTTTCTCAAAGAAACAGTTGAGAAAGCACTCAGTCATGAAATAAAGGTGTGTCAGTGTTCTAATTGTTTCACTGAGAAACTTCCAGACAGGAGTATTCACTGGGTGAGAGAAGAAAAGAAGAAAATATCCGCAAAGAAAATTTTTAAAAAGGTCAAGTTTTTAATGAGATCAGAAGGCGGGGGGATAAATTTGAAAAGATCCTGTGGCTATATATATTTTCACAGATTACATTCTCATTTTGAGACTATTTTCTGGCTCTTTTTTTTTTAATTTAAGATATTAAAAAGCAGTTGTTAAAAAGTAGCCGAGTACATTGGCTTTTTCTACTTCTGACAGTTCTTCAAAAAGAATTAGTAAATAGTAAGATGTCAAAAATAAATTAGTAGCCTATGTTGGATAACTAAATATGACTTTTAATTCTGCTGGCACCTGATAAAATTCTACATCTTAGAACACATTAAAGATAATCAATGTTCAATACAGTATTCTGTACAATACTGCAGTGAGTGACCATGGAGAATAAAGTAGTTGAACCATTTGGAAGACATGTCTGCCAGTCAGCACAGAGCCACAGAAATCATATCTCGCGGGACAGTCCTGATGAAAATTTTACGTCCATTTCCATCTAGCCTTGCTCTGGTGAACTATCTGCACAAGATCTGACTTTATTAATATTGCAGCTGTTATATAAATTTCAGAATTATTTAGTTACATCTATGCAAATTAATCTATAACATTATATAAATTTTGAGAAATGCCTTGCACAAGTTTTGGTTTGTTTATTTTTTTAGAAATGACTCTTTCTAGTGTTAAATGCAATTAAGCTGATTAAATTTACTGCTTTTTTCATGCTGAGTTCCTCAAGTTAGAAATGCATAAAACTATTGTTTACTTATTTTATCTTGAGGTTTTTCCCATTATCCTTATGATATACCATTTAAACATAGATAACTCAGTTAATCAAAGTTTGCCTTCATTTTACTGTGTATGTAATAGATAAATAATAGTAGTCTAGGTTCAAAAAAACAAGAAATTGGCCCTTAACAAGCTTAAAATGCAATTCCTATGCTTAGAAATAGTTTTCTTCAAAGCAATCAAAAGTTATTTGTTTCACTGCAAGTCCTCATCATTTTGCCTAATATGTTAGTTGTTATATGTTTATAAGAAATATACACATTCATTTATTTATTTTCTTGCATAGATTCTCACATATTGTATATATTTTTAGAAAAAAATGTTTTATTAAATTTATTGGGATGACATTGGTTAATAAAATTATATAGGTTTCCAGTATGCAATTCTATAATATATCATCTGTATATTGGATTGTGTATTCACCACTCAGAATCAAACCTCTTTCTGTCACTATATATTTGACCTCCTTTACCCTTTTCTATATTTATTTATTATATGTATATTATAGAAAGAAAGGGTTTTTTTTACATTAAATTTTGTAAATCAATCAAGCAGAATCTCTCAGGTTAACATACATCTGTTGAGAGCCATCTGTAGTTATAAATTCAGAAATGTAAGCCCCAGTGGAAAGTGTTCATTTTCACACACACACACACACACACACACACACACACACACATCCACGCACATGCACATGCACATGCACACATACATCTATAAAAATACATAGGGCATAGATATAGGAGCAATTTTTTGTTTAGTCACATATGTATACCTGGTCTATTAATATTAATTATTAGTGAAAATTTTACTCATTGAAATCACTTCGAGGATTTAACGTTACTTATTTCAGAGTAAGGAACTTCAAGAAATGGAAGTTTATGGCAGGAACTAGTGATGATGAAGGATGAACAGGGACTTCTGTGTCATAAAACAAGATGATAAACATATGGCCAACGAATAACTTTTTAAATAGGAATAAGTGACTGCTGTTTAGAAGTACAAAGATATTTTCACTCACATTCATTGCTTTTGAATTTCTGTGTCAAACAAAAAACAGACCACCTGGAGCTATAAGATACAATGAATGGTAAAAATGTTAAATGAGCAATCTACCCATTTAGTTTTTCTTATTTCTAAAATTGCCTCTTCATACAATTTAATAAAAAATATTTCTAGGACTAAATATCAGTTAAAATACTAAATGAATGATATTTAAAATAAATAAATAGAAATTAGTTCAAATTTTTATCATTATGATTTATTTTATAGATCTTATAAAATGTTAATAATCCAGAAAATAAAAACCTGTGACTTCTGAAATTGAAAATTATGGTTTTCAAATAAATTTTTAAAATATATTTCATTAATTTTAAGTATACTATTTAAAAACATAACTAAATATAGATATGGACTATTACCACCTTACCATTATTATAATTATTATAGTTCTTTCTTTGATCCTCAGTACCCTATGAAATAAATGAGTTAAGTATTTCTATTTTAAGTTACATGTCCCAAAAATTAAACTCTGTTCAAGTACTTGGCAAAATTACTGAGAATATTTATAGATTTCCAAATTATTGAGTTTTCATTCTTCTTATAATTATTGTGTGTGCATTCTGTAAATTGTGAAGTGTTATGCAAATATTAGTTACTATTGTTAGTTAGGCTCTATCAGAGGCATCCTCCAAGAAAAGATGAAAAGATATATGCTCTAGTACATATCTGTAGTTCAGCAAGGAATGTGGTTTGTACTGTGCTCCATGTAGGGAGCTCATTAGTATTCACATGCTCACCTTAATCACCAATGCAGCCTGTAATTCTTGCTGCCAAGCAGAATTTCAAAAAGGCTAAGGAAATTATGGATTACTTGTCAGTTTTTCAAAATATAATTCTAAATATCCCATTTTTTTATGGTAGAATAGTTTGTGTTCTAAATTTTGTGTAATTCTTTTTCCTAGTCTCTTGATTGATGCATCATTTTTATTTTATACTTCATTTGCCTTTTATTTTGTTGGTTACAATATATTTTATATATTTTTTCTCAATCGATCCTCTCAGCAAGCAATTATGATATTGAGATGATGGACATATGGTCAAGGAATAGCTTCGACAACTTTATGCAAGCAAAACTGAAGCTAAGAGAGGTAGAAAGTTATCTACCACCATACAGTCATAGAAAGTAGAATAAAAGCAGGAATACAGAATTATTTTTTTTAATTTCAATTCCTGTTTTATTCCCACTTCAGCATAGCTATTCTCAAAAGACTTCCCAATATCTTTGGGATAAGGAGACATTCACTTTGTAATTTAAATGAGGGAATGACCTATGTGATAAGTTAAAAATGCAAATTTATTTTCTTTACAAACATAATTTAAGCATAGAATTGCTGCTTTGTTTTACTATTTTATGGTATGTGTATTATGAATTCAAATTGGAATTCCGTTGCCTGGATATATGCCAAGGTTATTACTCGTGACATTCATATCTAAAAGGAAACACTTAAATATGAATGGACATAAAATAATAAACAGACTGAAACATCATGTCTCTAACAATATTAACTTTTCGAAATGCCATCCGAAAATAATCATTAGGTTAAAAAAATAATGTCAACACAAATATATGCTATTAATCTTATTGCTAATGAACACATGCTGCTCCTTAAGAATGATCTAAATATTGGATCATGGAAAGAAACTGCCACATCTGTGGGTAGGTCAGCGGGACCTACCTCAGCACAATGTGAAGCTTCAGAAATAGAGAAATTAATTACATACATACATATATACATACACACACACATATAACATACACACAAATCCTGACTGCATGAAAATAATCATAAATTCTATGAAAGTTAATAAATCAACTAGAATAAAATACCCCCAATTAAATAAACAGTCTCACGTCATCAGAGAAGGTCCAAAATACAGTTTCTATGTGAACACAAATATGTACTTCACTGAGTTACTCCTGAGAATATAAGATTGTGATAAAAGGCAAAAATTACTTAAAATTTTTATGGGACATTATTAAATAACATCATTCAATCAAATAAATATAGCAATTGAAGCCTGGTAATTAAAAGAATGAAAATGAATTAAAAGGATAGGTCAAATAATATGACCTAAACCAAGGATGTACACCTACTTTGGTGTAGAGTAATCGAATTCTTACCAGAGTCTCCACTTTCCTACAAAGCAACAATTACCATGATCTTCCTTAAGCTGTGACGTTTTCCAAACCAATTCTTTGTTTAATCTTCTCTTTGTCTCCTAGATAGTGAGTTATTTCAATGTGTACACTGTCTGCATCAAATTTTATGTTTTTTATATGCTAATACAAATAAGATAAATTACCTCAATTTATGATATTTATGCTTCTATCATGGTTTGTTAGAGATATGACCATATTATATTGATTTCCATTCTTCATCATTATTTGAGAAAGTAACACACCATTGTGAAAAGAATATTGGTGTAGGAATCAATCCTCCTAGGTTTAAGACATGGCTCTCATCAATAAATAGTTTGCGTCCCAAGGAAAGATATTTCATCTCATAGCACTTCAGTTTTCTTGGCTTTAACTTTCAAAGGATCATGTTTGTTCCCAATCCTGGTTGTATGTTACCTGACTATATGTTACTTAAGAAGCTTTTAAAAACTCCCAGTGCCTGCCACACTTTAGATATAACAAATCAGAATCAGAATTTGAGAGTAATGCTGTGGTTTATGAAAAAAAAAATTAAAATCTTAGGTAATTCTCTGTTCAGTCTTGGGTTTTGATGTTCCTGAGTGAGGTTAGACCAAGCCTATAAGACTTCCGAGTGCCCAAAGGCATAAGAAACATTTTTGGAGATATAACAATTCTTACAAATACTGTGCTATCCATAGCACATATCAGCTAAAAGAAGCCTCGTTAAAACAAAATTCCTTAAGATTTGATGCTTATCTGCTGAGATTAAAGGTGTCATTTTGATGAATCATTATAAAATACATGTAAAATATAAAGCATTTAACTTGATGATGAAAGTGTTACCTGGTATAGAAATAACAATCTATAAATATATGTCTCCTTTAAATAAAGCAAAAATTACACTTTTTAAGTGAGTTTTTCCAATTACCGTCTTGACATATTGTGTGAAATAAACAAGAAATATTTTTGAGGCCAAATCCAATGATTCTGCTTCATTGGTGCTCTTCCAGTAAATTCTACATTCTACTTAATGAAGTATATTTTTTTCACATTTGATGAAAACTCTGTTAGCTATCATCTGAAAAGTATCTGCAATATGCAAGCCAATCTTAATTAGTTTTAAGCCTCTGTTTATTATTTTTAATTTGGTCAAATTGATGAAAATTTCCAGGTACTATTTAAAGACATATAAAAAACCCCAAAGTTTCAAATATAAAAATGATTTTACTAAAATTTCTTTAAATTATTTAGCTGTTCTCACTGTATACTGACTGATTGACCTAAGGACCCTTGAGTTTGACTATTTATATGCAGATGATGTTAAATATGATTATATAATGATGCTGATGACGGTAATGGTGATGGTCAAGATGATGACAATGGCTCTTTCCTTTCACTTGACTGTGAAGGTCCTGTCACAGGGCAAAACATAAGAGGGACATTGTATCAGATATAACAATAGGAAAACCAGTTATGCTTTACAATTATGTTCTCTCTCTATTTTGCATAACTTTTTGGATGTTTTTAAAAGTCTGTAAAACTGGATCTTTGTATATTATAAATCATACCCCACATACTAGAAAGTAAAAATTTTATATTAAAATATTCTTTGAGGAAAACAATTTGGCATAAAGGTTTTGGGTGTAAACTTTAGATATTAGTGAAATTTTTCTTCTGTTAAAAGCCAGCTTATGTATGTGAGGCAGGAGGAGCAATTGGAAAAGAAAAGCTTGTTCCACACAAGCTGCTGAAAACAGCCTGCGTGTCCAGAGTACAGTACACAAGGTGCAGATTCCAGTAGGTGGGAAGATGGGCATGGCCTTGTGTTTGGATTTTATTTAAACTGCAAGTTATTGAAGGATTTTTAGTAGGGAAGAAACATTTTTTTTTTTTTAAATCTCTCTAGCTGACAATATGAAAAACGAATTGAAAGTTTTGGGGAATGACAATTGAGACACCAGTTAAGAAGCTACTTAGTCATCTGCTGAGAGATACAATGTTAGCTTGAATTCTGATTGCAGCAGTGGAGACAGATAAAAGTGGATGGATTCAAGACATATTTGGAATTAGAATAATCAAAAGTTTCTATGAGATTTTTGTGAAGAAACTAAGAGGTGAGGAAAAGAGAAGATAAGTGTTTAAACCAGTCTTCTTGCTTGAACAATTTATGAATTGGTGTCATTTATTGAAATGGGCCCGTCTTAGTAAAATACAGATTTTTTTTTTTTTTGGTCGTTGTTTTAGAATTTGTGAAAATCCTTGATATGCAGCACACGATTGTGGCTTCACCAGGCACTGTGTGCTTTGCCATCCCTTCACTTTCCAAAAGTAGTTGAAATGGAAAACAGAATGACATATGTCTTTCATATCAACTATAAAAAATGGGAAATGACTCCATTGGTGTGATGGTCCTATCAATTTAATAAATAATGAAAGAAAAGAATAACATTACTCAAAGCATCACTACTTCATATTTTATTAGAGTTTTCATAGATATATTTTATAACCAAAAAGCAACTAAGTTTCCTAAGCCACCATGGATCTCTAATTGCCTGTATTGAGGAGTCTCGGTCTAAGGCAGAAGAGTTCTTGCGCTCTAGGAAACATATCTGGAGAAAAATAGGCAGTAGATATGGAACATGCAATGCAGAGAAACACAAATCCTAAGAGAGTGGGAACTGGCCTTGATATGCAAAGTAATAGAAAAGGAGTCAAAATGTAGACAAACTAGATGCTAAAATGGAGGGGTTAGCATTTGATAAAGCACATAGGTATTTGTGTGAATATTAGATGGAGAGAAGAGAAAGGAGAGGTAAAAAGAACAGAATGAGTGATGAGTTAAGTTTTAAAAAGTGGTTATGTTTAGACTGTAAGTCTTCCATTTTGGCTGGACCATGGTGATTTTAAGGAAAAAAAAAAATGTGTCCAGGTGTAGAGGACATTAACATAATGCAAAGAACTTTGGCTCTATGCTATATGCAATAAAGACTCATTATAGGTTTTTGAGCAATTCAGAACATTTTTCAAAGCTTTTTTTTTCCCAGTGATTATAGATCATAAATGGATATTCCCTTGTTTTCTACCTCTTGCATACATTTTCTTTTTTAACTAAATTTATTAGGATGATATTGGTTAATAAAGTTATATGTTTCAAGTGTACAATTTAATAATACATCATATGTATACTGCATTGTGTGTTCATTTTCTATCTTCCAGTTTTCTATTGTTCTAACCATAATCTTGTAATATATTATCTTTTTTACTTATGTGCTCTTTCTCTTGTCTTTGTTGTTTCAGACATAAACTTTAGAATAAAAAATTATGGATGAGATAAAACCCAATATAGTTGAAAAATTATAGATGATATAGAAATTAATTTGAATAAGTAATGGATTGACTTTTGTTTTAAAGTAGCAGCTATAGAACTTAAAAGAATTAATGTAACATACAGCAAACTGGAAAGGATATACAAAAGTCTATACAGCATATTTATTAGATAATTAAAATAAAAATAATATATATAACTAGGTAACATGGTAAACGAATTATTTGAAAAATGAGTAAAGAACTTAAATAGTCTAAAAGAAGAGCAGATAAAATAATGTAGTAATTTTTTTGCTATTGGGAAGTCCAGTTGCATCTTTTCTTTTACTGTCTGCTCCTGACTTAATAATTGTCTCCAGCTTATTGATCATAAATTTTCTATGCATTTTTTTCTTAATACTTTCCTGGTCAAATGTTGATATACTTTTTCCATTTCTGATTCTCAATCTAGAAGTCCTGGATGAAATCTTAAGAGCTATCTTTAAGCAACTTCTAGAATCCACATATTGTCTAGACTCCCCAAGTTGTAATTCAATTTCTATTTTCTACCTCTATAAATCCTGAGGCAAAAGGAGAAAAGTAGTCAGAATATAGAAAGAGAGTTAGTAAATACTGATAGTCAAAATGCACATGTTGGCTGAGAAATTTGCTTTTATATAATAGGAAATAAATGTATTTATAATGCTTTGATAATTATTAAGCAAATATACTACTTTGAAATGAAAATTTAATAAAAATTTGTTTAAGTGTATAATCATATATGTAAAATAATTTATGATTAATGACAGAGAATCAGATTGAACCATTTCTAGAATTTTCCATAGAAAATAGATTGATACTACTTTTAGAAATGATTTAAGTGTTAAATTACTGACTCTTTTATAAGGAACATTTTAAGAAGTTGTCTTTTTTTTTTTTTCCTGCCTTAAAACAATAGGAATTTATTCTTCTATAGTTCTGGAGGCTAGGGGTCCAAATCCAGGTGTCAGCAGGACTGAACTCCCAAGGAAAGCTCTTAGGGGAAAATCCTCCCTTGCCTCTTCCAGCTTCTGATGGCTCCAGGAGTTCATGGTTTGTGGCCACATAATTCCAGTCTCTGCATCTATCTTCACATGGTCTTCTATCTTTGCCCAAATCCCCCACTGCCTTTTCTCTTATAGGGATCCTTATCGTTGGATTTAGTGCCGACTAGATAACCCAAGGTGAGATGATCCCATCCTGAGATCCTTATTATATCCTAATTATATCTGCATCCTAATTATATCTGAATCCTAATTATATCTGCAAAGGCCCTATTTCTAACATTCATAGATTTCAAGTGAATATATCTTCATAGGGGAGAAAGACCACTATTCAGCCCACTATAAGCCCACATTTCTAAGAACCTGACCCTTGGCTGTGAAGGACATCCTTCTCACAGCCTCTCAAGAACCCCTAGGTTCAAGGAAGAGATAGATTGGGTTTGTCCACTATGCACTGCTTGGACTTAAGGTAACTCTGTTCCCTTTGCCCTGGGCAGTTAAATACTTCTTTCCACAGAGAGAACTGCTGCTCTAGATCAAGTTTCATGTGCTAGAATTCTACAGTTAGTGTAAGGTAGGGAACGTAATCCATCTCACTTGACTTTTTCATCTACCTCAGCAGAATGGGCATTTTAACTTCTCTTGCCTTCCCTGGAATTTGTACATAAGACGGCATGACAGCATTTTCCAAACTATGATTTTGGTAGCTCTTATCCACAGATCCCATGCTCAGACGTGCTGGTGTCAGACGTGCTCAGAGTTTGGCTGTTTTTTGTTGAATTTTAGATATTCAACTTATTGTTAATTCAAGGGGAGAGATCTGGGGACATCTCTCACTCCGCCACGTTTCTGACGTCCTGTCTCTCTGCTTGCACATAGGCAGCACATCATTTGAACAGATGAGAACGGTTACTTGTCTTTCTTAGTTGAATGACACATTCGATTACTGGTCACTTACTTTGTTTACTAGTTCCACTGAGTATAGAGAGAGTAAAAATAGAGATAATTTTATATTCTTAACTAGATATAAATATTTTTATTTTTACATAACACCCAAGACTAATACTAGTTATGAAGAAAATGTTTCTATCATATGACTTTCACATTTCATTTGAGAGACCTTCAGAGTACCCTCTGAAATCATCATGACTATGTTAATAAATGATATAAATTACTACATTAGTGCTAAAAAGAATTTGATGCTGAGCTTTTAAAAATTGATTTCTGTTGAGATATTAGTTGGTATAATGGAAAGTGAATAGGCTTTGGAGCAAAAACGCTTAACCCAGCACTGTGACTTTTTAGCCTTGTGGCATTTGGCTGTGAGCCTTGGTTTCCTCATCTATTCATGAAAAAAAGCAGAACTTAACTGACAAAATTGTTATGAGGATTAAATGAGCGTGCTTGACAGATGCATCATAGGCATTACATAAATGCTTGCTATTTGAGTTCTGTTTTCTTTAGATGTATCCAGGGAACCACTGTTATCACATCCACTCAGAATTTTTTGAGTTGAGAGGGCTTTAGAAACCGTGCGCTAGAAAATTATCTGGTAAGAAGTATGTGAGCTTCTCCAGGCTAAGCCCCATGGGAATCTAGTAACTTGGTAGGGTTCAGACAGAGTTAATCTTCCTCAGATATGTAAGTTCAAAGCCTCAGATTTAATTCATCTGCAGGAGACTGATCAATATTAACAGATCGTTTAAATAGTTCCCAATGGCAAAATACCTGAAATGATAACAGAATATTCTATCTCCTAAGAGAATATCTATCTACTCAATAGTCTAGATCAACTAATTTCATGGTGAGAAAAGAGGAAAAGCAACTCCCACGAAACTATGATATCTGTTGACTTGTACAAATATATTTTTGAAATGTGCTTTTATTTTAAATACCAAAAATTGTATTGTGACAAACTACAGATTTATATATTAGATTTTTACAAAATATACCCATCATTAGTTTGTAAAATTAATCATATTGTTAGGCCTTTTCTCACTGTTTTAATACTAGGTGTTCTGTAAGCAAACTAAAAGACTATATGAAATTCAGAGAAAATATGCTTAAGATCTGTTTTATTGATTCTTATTGATAGATGGTAATCTGATTTACTATAAAACCTAGTCCTCTAAGAGATAATATTTATTTAATAGTTATTTATTTTAGTTTGTTTTGTGACAACCAAAGTGTCTGCATCAGGATATTCTAAAAATTCTTTTTATCAAACAAAAGTAGGCCAGCTTTAGAAAGTCCCCAGCTTGTTTTTCTATTTTATCTACCTTTTTTCCCTCCAACTTTAAAAGACAGCAGTAGGCATAAAAAATAATAAAAAATATTATAGTCCCACCATATCCCTGTCTTTTTCAGAACTATTCCTAAAGTATTGTTTATGGATATGAGGACATCCCCAGAGAAATGTAGAGAGGAAACAGTAAATTTAGCTGCCAGAATCTATCAGAGAGAAGGCTATTTGACGTGACTAAGTCAAATTGATTTAAATAATATATAATGTCTTACTTATGTAGTTGGGGTCCAAATGAAAGGTGGGCTTCAGGATTGGTGGAGTCTCTGGTTCAACAGTGTAAGGACTCTGGTCATCTCCACCCTCTCGTTCAGTGATCAACAGCAGCATCTACTTCATTCTGGTACCATAAGGCTACTTCCAGGAGCCTTTAGAGCTGCCTGAGCCCTTGATGAAATCCCAAAGCAGTGCGAGACTGCCCATATAGTGATGAGTAAATACCTGTCAAAAGACGATTCTCCACAAGTCTCTCATGTTTTTGCACATTTTCTGGAAGAAAAAAAGGCATAAATAGTTATTTTGTTGTTTGTGAAAAAAAAAATTCAATGTTATTTTTATAGCAAATTGTCTTGGTAGATAGAGACTGTGTCTTTCTGAGCAGGGGGGTGATTTGTCTCCTGACCCCAGGTAACAAAGATAATATTTCCCATCAGGGCAAAGATGGTGTAAGATTGCTAGTGGTTCCTTAATAAGATTACGGGTTTCCTGAAATTGGCATTTCTTAGCTGTGACACAGACCCACCCTGTGTGTGGCATTCACCTGAGACCAGCTCCACATCTCCCCCATAAAGTTTAGGGTGCAAGAGGAACAGATAGGAACAGGAAGCTTATACTGTCTCTGCTGCTTCATACATAATAAACTCCTTTGCCTCTGGCCTAGGGGTTCTCCATGTCTTCTGGCAACATATGGGAAAAAAAAAAACCTGTGGCAGGCTAACTTTTATATTGTAAGTAGAATAAAATCTCAGACCTTTTGCAATTCGTTTTAGATTCTAAAAATATTCCTAGCAAACTTCTCTCAGGAAATTAGACAAAGTTGGGTCGTGTGTTGTTCCCAAACCAATTGCCAGCAATAAGAATGGACCACGATTAGACGCAGCCCCAGACCTTGAGGTGAGGCCAATTCTGAGGCTGCAGTTCTGTTATTCAGTAGTTTGAAGAAGAATGGATTAGAATTTGGAAACTCAGATAACATATTAGGCTGGGGTTTCATACCCACACAATGATGGCATCAAGAAAGATTTTGTATAAGAAAAACATGGGAGTTAAGGCTATTTTACCATGACAGTTCTATGGCTGGTGAGACAGTCCCAAAAAAAGAATGCTCTTCTGTGCATCCTAAGCCAGTTAGTAAAACCAGTTTTAAGGAAATATGCTGATTTTTATATTCTTAACACTTGATTCTGTTATTTTAATATCTGTAGCACCTATATCATATCTTGTGTGTATCTCCTTTTATGCAGTTAATTCATTGTTATTTTTTAAGATTTTTCTAGCCACAGAGGGGGAAAAAAAAACAATAAAATCTCCTTCAGCTTTCAGAATTGGCAAAAAGATGCTATTTCCCCTTTTTGGTAAATCATTTTTAAAACTAGATTTATACTAGTGCATAAGTATAAGTTGATTATTATTTTTTGTGTTTTTTAATAAATTTTAAAAATATCTGCTAAAATAATAAATGAATTTCATGATGTTAGTAAATTAAAATAATTACTAAATCATATTCTTCATTTATTTTTTATTACCAACTGAATTTAGTATAACGCCAGAAGATTTTCCTGAGAGTGTTAAAAACCAATATGATACTTGAAGTTTAAATTTAATATGTGAGTAAAGTAACATTATAGGGGACTGTTAACATGTTGGCCAGAGTTACAGAACTTTCTCATCTGCACTAATGCTAAGTAGCACATGACAAACACTGAAACTTCCCAGAAAGAAGGATTTTGCATCTTAATTTAATCTTTAATGAGATTAAATTAAGATGCAAAACTATCAGTTTGTTTCTGTTACATTCTTTTGGAATGGCATAAGATGTTATAAGTAATGGCCTATTAGGGAATTAAAATTACTGCCTAATACAAAGGCAAGAGCAAAATTTTGTAACAATTAAAAATTGATACACGTCTCCAAAAAAAAGATATAGAAAGATGTTCATTAGGGAAATGCAAATTAAAACCATAATGAGATGACATTTCACATCCACAAGGATGGATTTATTTTATTTATTTATTTATTTATTTATTTTGGTGGAAAATAACAAGTGTTAGCAAAGATGTGGAGAAAATTGAACTCTTGTATATTGTTGTTGAGAATGCGTTATGTTTCAGTCACTGTAGAAAAAGTTTAGCTATCCTTCAAAAAGTTAAACTTGAAGTTACCGTATGACCCAGCAGTTCCACTCCTAGGTGTATGCCCAAGATAACTGAAAATGAGCACTCAAATAAATACATGTACACCGTGTTAATAGCAGCATTAATCACAATAGCCCCAAAGTGAAAACAGCCCAAATGACCACAGTCAGATGAATGTCTAAAGGAATAGTGGTATATACAGACAATGGAATATTTTTCATCTTTAAAAAGGAACGTAGTAGTAATATAAGCTTCTATGTGGATAAGCCTCTAGGACAATATGCTAAGTGAAATAAACCAGAACAAAAGGTCACATATTATAAGATTCCATTTAAATGCAGTATTCAGAATAAGTAAATCCTCAGAGTCAGAATGCACATTGGTGGTTTCCAGGGGCTGGCGGGTGGTGGTGGAGGAATGAGAAGTAAAATATTAATAGGTACAGGTTTCCTTTTTGGGTGATAAACATGTTTTGGAACTAGAGAGGGTAGTTGTATGACATTGCAAATGCACAAAATGCCACTGAATTGTTTACTTTAAAATGGCTAATTTAATGTTATGTAAAATTTATCTCAATAAAAAAATTGTTTGACAATTGTGTAAAAAAATGGCACATTATCAGCAATTAGAATATTCACTAGCATACACATGTAGCTTATAACTTCTTTTAACGTATTATATTTTTACAAATCAGATGTAGCTGGATGTTACAACACTTATCATGTAAAATGCTTAGTTACTGATTATAGATCTCTTAACATAGTTTTAATTTATAACCTTTCAGGAAAAAATAAACATTTTATGATAATATATTCCTATGTTTATATTCATGCTATTGAAGGAAAAAATCCAATGTGAAACAAGATTTCGACATTTTTCAGGTAAATGCTTAATTGTTAGAAAGGGTGCTTTGGAGTGTCTGCTTTTTAATCTGAGCAATAAGACATATATTTCAAAATTATATTGAAACTTCATGCTCCAGGTCCACTTAGTCTGTTCCACTGAAGAACTATTGCTTTAGAAAAAATGAGCTTTTTGCAAATAATAAATATTTAATTATTCAACTGTTTTTTCAAGACAAGTAATCAAAGTGACTCAAATTCATGTGTATTGAGACAGATTTTTCAATACATACCAATCATCTCTGAAAAGATTTGAATTCCTGATTTAAGGACATTTGGGACATTTGTCTCATAAGAAATTCTGCTTTTGATAAGAGAGTTGCTATCAAAGGTTTACATTGTCAGTCCCCTTTAACCTTTAAGTGACAATTTCAAATGAAAAAAATAACCTTTATATGTCTTGCTCAGGCACAATTTAGAGGCTAAAAGTTCATTTTTGACATGTTCACTAAGAATAATGGATATCACTGATGGCCTTTGATAATTATGTGACATTAATATGAATGATGAATCACTAAATACTTTTATGCTATTTATTTAACTTGGATGACAAATCTTAACTTTTAAAGTGCTCTTCTGAAAGTTAAAGATTATGTTTGTCCCGTTTTGCCTACTTATGTTGGTGAAATTTTTCAATATTAAGCTATTTTTTACTATCACCAAGATAAGATACTTCGAGTATTTTTTTTCACTGCTATTCTTTAGAACACATTGATTCTATGTTTTCTTCCCCATTATACAAGTCATGATAAAGATGGGCTGATGATGTAGGCTAATTCGCCCTTCAGAAATAAAGCTTCTATTTTTTAATTCATGATCAGCCAGGTGAGTGCTGGGTTCTGAGACTGATACAACCTAAGTTCTAAGTGATACAACTTAAATCCTTGAGCGTTTATGGGGGAAGTATTGGCAAGGGCCTATTATGAGTCAGGGACTGCAGCTTAAAGAAGTAAGGCATACAAATTCAGAAATCCATGCAACATAAAGCCTCATATTCACAAATTATTTCATGATTTCCAAGAGAAGACTGTAAGTTCCCTAATACTTCAAAATACAATAAGAAAAGGAAAATATTTGCAAAGGGCAAGGTCATTAAATATTTGTCCATCGTGCACAAAAAATTCCGCCATGAAAAACATGCATTCTCATATTTGATCATTTATTTATTCAGTGAATGTGTGTTGAGCAACCACTTGGCCTCAAGCCCAGTCCTCAGCAATGAGGATACAGTGGAGAACAAGAGACAAGACCTTCTTGGAGCTTAAGGGGAAATGAGGAGAGAGACATTGAACACTATTTGCACTGAATAGTGCTGATACATGTATAAGATGCTTGAAATGATCTGAAGGCAAATTAAAGGGTGTGATAAGACAGTATCCATGGAACTCTAAATAATTTAGGTTACAAAAACTGGAAAGACCTCTCTGAGCAAATAATAGCTAAGCAGATGATTGAGGGTTAAACGGGACTCAGGAGGAAGATGGTAAACAGAGCATTCCCCAAAAAGATGGAAGAGCAGTGGGCGTGACCTCTAGTGAAAGTGTTTGCAACTTGGGAGTCCTTTTGAGGAAATGATAGAAAGCGACATTCCTGGAGGGTAGTGAGCGACGCAACACAAGGCAGGACACAAGCAGTGCATGGGAGCTTGAAAAGTTAAAAGGTTCTAAGCTTTTGAAAATTACATTTTAGTATTCGTAGGTCTAGCTTTAAGTCTCAGCAAAAGTTTGACATAAATGCACAGATTCGAGTTGGCAGTATTAGGGCCAAAGCTGATCAAAGTCATCTTGTTAGCTACATTTTCAGGATGGCTGAGGGTTTCCTCAGTTAAAAATACTTTCTAATTTTACTCATTTTGGAATAAAATATCATTTATACACTTTACCTTATAAAAGATTAATATGATAAAACAGACTTTTTATGGATATCTTAAAGATAGAGGAGGCAACGATGCACAAAGAAAACATCCCTGAACTAAATTTAAACACATAATTGAACAAATAGTTACCTAAAATCTCAGTGCAGTTACATTAAAATCTAATGAATAACAAGCACCAATTGTACCATGTAATGCATAAGTAAAGAGTATACAGACCCCATGGAAAACCAAAAAGCACTGTGAATCTAAGAGGCCAATTGCTTGTATTTCATTAAATCTTTAGATTGTCAAACACGCTAGTTCCTTCAGTCGTGGTTTCTAGTCCTGTAACAAATAAAGGAGTTTCAGATCAGTGAAGTATTCCTATCCTTGGAAATAACTGCTGATTATAAGCAGAGACAGGGTTACTTTCATTGTTCAAGGAGATCGAAGGGTAAAATGTTAAAAGAATACATGCTGAAAGCTTTGCAGACTAATTTATTATTTTTAAATGGTTTCATTAGTCACAGACATGAGCATATTATTTACACTTGAATAAACTTGCCCTTTTAAAATTAAGAAGAGAATTGAATTCAAAAGACTTTATTATATACAACAAAATTTTCCTTTTAGCAAAGTTATTTTTATCCAGCTAAAGATTATGTGTAGTTTGTTTCCTAATTTGGAATTCAGATAACTCGATGATAATAATGATGATAATAATAATAATAATACCTCTTACTCTTACTAAGTTGAAGCAGATGGAAATAGAAAATTCAAGCTGCTATTCAGCATATAATCACTATGCAAATATTCCAACAGCTTGTACGATTTTTCAAGCTATTATCTCGAGAGCAACAAACCATTATATTGAAAAGTTGAGAAAGACAGCACAGTGAAAAGATGTTATGCATATAGAATTTGGGGCCATTTGTAGTCAATTCAACAATGATTAAAATAAATCTATCTTTAAAGGATACAAGTAAGAAAATGGAAGCTGGGACATGACGTTTGGCAACATTTCCTAGATCAGTGTCAGTCGTGTGTGTGTGTGTGTGTGTGTGTGTATGTGTGTGTGTGTGTATGCGTGCGTGCACGTGCGTGCGCGTGCGTGCACACAATCCTTACGATGAATTCTCTGGCCTCATCCTCATCACTTAAACATGTTGAATCTCACCTACCTTAAAAAATTCTCAGTCCTGTTTCTCCCTGCTACTTCCCTTTCTCTATATTCTCCATTACAGCCACATTTCCTAAAAAAAAAAGGGTTAAAAAAGACTCAATTTTTCATCTGTCTTACTCTTTAATATCTCTTAATATCTCTTGCAATTCATCCATTAATTCATTTAAAAATTTAATGGAACCCTTTTAATTTACCATGTGCTGAAGATTCAGTGGTGAGTAAAGTCAAATATGTTGCCTGTCCCCACAGAACTCCATCTGATGGCAACTGTGGATATCAAATGTCATTACAGGGAAGACAGTAAAGGTTTTCAGTTATAGTAGTGGTATATGACCTATTGAGAATTGAAGAGGTGTCATCAGTGAGGAAGAACCCTGAATATAAAATATAAGTTAACTTAGCAGACAGAAGAAGGTTTATTTGAAGAAGAAACTAATGACAAGTAAACATGGAATGTACATAAGACAAAGAAGTGGGTAGTTAATGTTGAGAGACATGGAAGGACAGGGGTCTACAGTAGTATATTGAAACCAGGCCACAAAGGCCTCATAGACCAGGTTAGGCATTTTTGTCTTATTCTCCAATGCAATAAGAAGCTTTGCGTATGCATTTTAAGAAACCTGGGAGCATGATTATATTTGCATTGTTAAGCAATAACTTGGTACACACCATGAAAAAAGATTGTTTGGCAGGTGGGGATATAGCCTTTACTCTCCTCTGCAACAGCCCTTGCCTAGGAAATTGGCCAACTTCTCTTTATGAAATCCAGAGGGAACTTTTCACTCTCAATCTGACTGGGACACAGTGTTTGTCTTCCTCTTGATTCTTTCCTAGAACTGCTTCCATTGTCATTTTACTCACTGTTTCAAAGATTTCAGTTATCTTGTGGCTTAATCTTCCCCTGATGTGCTGATGACTGTGAGAAGTACCTGCCCAGAAGAAATGTCCTTCCCAAGCACTTCAAATATAGTATGTTCAAAATCGAACCACATACTTCCCCTCAAAGTCAATGGTTTTTCGGTCATTGTTCTAATGACTTCATTGTTCACATAAACCAGAATTATTCTTGAAACTACTCCTCCCACATACCTAATCAATCACCTATATCATCCATTCCACTCCCTGTGTGATTCTCTTTTCAAGTCTTCCACTTCCCTCAGTTTTCATGGTAAGTAACTGTTTTGGTCTACCATCACCTTCCCAGTTAACATAATCAGATAGCATACTACCCTCTACCATTGCCCTCTAGAAACTGTTCTGCGAGTGGTAGCCGCAAGACTCCATGAAGAACGAAGAAACCCATTAGCTCTTCTCTGTTTAAGGCTTTTGACAACTTCCTCTGCCATAGAACCCAAACACCTTAATCCATCAGAAGGGCCTTCCCTGACCTCTTCAGTCATATCTTTCGTCACCCATAATCTACACATTAGTCATACTGAAATGAATGACTTTATGGTCTCAAATATATAGCATTCTTTCAAATCTTTGCCCTTGACATAAACTGTTCCTGTTGTTTATCACACTCTTTCAAAAACTCTCTCGAAGACTGCTAGCCTCGACTTTCAGATCTCGGTACAGACATCACCCCCATACCTGGTCCCAGAAAGGCTTTCCTAACACTTGAAATTTTGATTTTCTCACATATGTCATTTGTTTACACACTTATGTTTATTCTCTAGAAGTCATAAGCCACAAGGTTCTGAAGGTTATGTCTGTATTACTCAGCATTATATCAGCTGTTTTCATTAATACCTAACACATTAACTATACAATAAATATTTATTCAAGTAATAAGTAATTGACATTCTAATCAATTTATGATTAAAAAAGACATATATACACAATAATTTTAAATACATATCACCATTTCCAGCTGAGTCAAGCAAATAATAAATGTTCAGGAAACATTTATTAAATCGAAAATATTAAAAATATTTACTTGTTTGCAGCTGAAAACTCTGAACTATGAGTTACAAAGCAGAGATAATTATGATATCCCCCTCCTGCTTTTAAATGGACTATTTACCAACAGCACTTAAGCCCGGACGGCCATGGGTCACATTCTAGTCTGGAGACAATCCTGGGTGCAAAAGCATATCCTTCTCGCTCCCTTGCAGTGTTTTCTATTGATACTACCTTCTAAATGTCATCAATGTATTCCTTTCTTTCTGTTCCCTCTATCTTAATGATGTCTTTTATCACCGATCTCTTAAACTATTAGATCCTCTCTATCCAGTGACCACATTGTTGCCAGAGTGATTATTTAAAAAATCTTTTTGAGTGATGGGGGTTGGGAGGAGCATAATGGGTGAAGAGAATTAAGAGGTACAATCTTCCAGTTATAAAATAAGTAAGTCATGGGGATGCAATGTACAACATGGTGACTATAGTCAATAATATTGCATTGCATATTTGAAAGTTGCTGTAAGAGTAAATTTTAAAAATTCTTATCACAAGAAAATAATTTTGTTATTTTGTATGGTGACAGATGGTAACTAGACTTAGTGTGGTGATAATTTCACAAAGTATACAAGTATCAAATCATTATATTGTACATTTGAAACTAATATAATGTTATAAGTCAATAATACCTCAATAAAAATAAATAAATAAAAAGAAAAATTCTTTAATGTTTTCACATTGACCTCAGTACAAAGCCAAACTCCATAGATATGTTAACATTGTCAGTTAAATATAATTTTCAAACAACTAAATTTCCCTAGTCTTGGATCCACAAATAGCAAATTTATTATGTGTTTATAAGATAGATCAGCCTCCAGTTGTCCATGAAAGAGAGACTCTATGTTGGCATGTCATGTAGATAATTTTTAGGAATGAGGTGAAAAGAAAAAGAAACCATCAGTACATAAAATGCCCAAAATGGATGTTATCTCCTTTTCTCTGCTCTCTTTGTCTTTCATTTTGCAGACCATAATTTACAAAGGTTTGTTAGACATTTTATTTGGATATCCAACTCAGTACAAATTAATTTCATTTTTATTAAATTTACTGGGGTGACATTGATTAATAAAATTATATAGATTTCAAGTGTACAACTGTATGGCACTCTTTCTTACTTTAGAGCTTCTAGTGCTTCTCTTTCTATTCCTAATCGTTTTTCAGATCCTTAGGCATCACCTCCTCCAGGAAACTCTCATTTTTTCTACTGAAATCACTCTTCTTTCATTCCTTATCATAACACCAATTAAACACCACCTCCGACAATGAACTTCTTGAGAGCAAAATATGGTGGTCACCACTTGATCATCAGCTCCTAGAAGAGGAGCTAGCCTAGAATAAATATTTAATAAATATTTTTTGAATAAATGAATAAACCTATTATTTTTGTCATGTTTATTTCCACAGTATATTTGTGTTTCTTCATTATCAGTTGGGTAAAATAAGAATTATATTTACTTAATAGTATCTTATAGGAATTAATGAATGTAGTACAGTGTACAAAAAATGTTTGGTATATTACTTGACAAAAAGACAGATTCAATAAATTTTATCAATTATTCTTCTCCATACTTAGATCAAATATGTAATGTGATCCCCTTGTGAATTTTTTTTCCTGATTGCTTTCAGTCGAATTTATTTTCCCTAACATTTTGCACTCCCATATTTGATAATGCTCTCGCCATTTGACTTGTACTATAATTAGTTGTGAAAAATTCAGTCTCCCCAAATAAATTGCAAATCCCTTGACAACAGGGTCACGTCTCAGTCATCATGAGTATCTAGTGATTGGCACAACATGGACATTGAGTAAAATAGAATGTCTTATATTTAATGAAAATGAAAGACTGAAGAAATATAATTTTGAGGGTTCTGCAAAAGAGATTTGATAGTGACTTTTTAAAAAACTCTTGGTAAATTTCCTTCTGTCACCAAATATTTTACCCCTTTCACCACTATCTACTTCCCCCCGGGGGTGAACACACAATACAGTATATATACAACATACTGTTGAATTGTACACTTGAAACTTATTTGATTTTATTAATCAATGATACCCCAATAATTTTTAATGAGAAAAAAACTCTTTGCAAATAGGTTAAATTTACTTTGAGAGAAAGAGACTATTTTGAGTTGTTTGTTATCTTGTTCTAAACAGTAGAAAAGTAAAAAAGTCCTAATGCATTCTGAAATAAAACTGCATTTTTAGGCTGTGTTGACATACTCAGAAAGACTATTCCTTCAATTTCTAAAGAAACTAGCCATATGCCTCCAAATGGATTCCTCTTTCAGTCACTCAGATGGTAGTAAAATTTTAAGAATCTAAAATGACCTTAAAAAGCACCAGTCCAAACCCTCTTCTTTTACATATCACTAATAAAAAACGTTGAGAAGCTAAGCAACTTTGAAATGCTAAGACAATAAAGGGTTTGGGGAAATTTAAATTACCCATATAGTTAATGTCGTCAAAAGTATCAGTAATTTAGATGAAACTATCAATTCAATATGTTCTAGATGCAGTAGGGGCTTGATTGAATGCCTGCTTTAATTATAGTCAGTTATATTGATGTTTCACTAACATGTGTTACAATGAACACACCAAAATCTCACCCAAACTTGAACTTTTTCCCCATGTTGTTAAAAAACTCCAGTTTAATTATCTCTAATTTAAAGCTAGAGTTTAGAACTGTTGCTCATGGCTGCACATTGATTTCACTTGCATTAAGGAAATCCAGTTACCTTGAATCATTTATACATAATTGTAAATCATGAATTGTGCTTTTTTTTTTTTAATATGTGGGACTAGTTATTTCCATGAATGCACATGTCATCAATATGAAAAGCAAGTTGGGGGGTGGAAGAAACAAATAGTACTAGAAAATATTTTACAATTGCTTGCATAATCCATTGTGTCCTTCGTAATGTTATGCCATTTGAAATTGTGTACTGATGCAGATGGCAACATAGTGAGTTTGGGCATTATGTACTAGATAATATAATTTTATTTGCTTCTTTTTATTTCAGAGAACTATATCTGCATAGACATATAAACACAAATGTAACTATAGGATAACATCTAACTTATTTATCTGTTTGTTTTGCCAGGCTATCGCAGTATTTAAATGATTGTTCTTAATTTTTTTTTTCTTTTCGTGAGGAGAATGATATCAACAGTACCATTAAAATTGTTGCTGAGAGATGAACATTTAAAAAGTCAGTAATCTGTTATCATAATACCAACTCCAAAGTGTTGTTGCATTAAACATGGTCTTACATGTAAAAGGGCTTGACAACGCTGGACATATAACGAATGATAGTTATTTTTTCCTTTACCGATAGAAAGCAAGCTTTGTTGATGTGAATCAATAGCACGCTTTATGAAAGAGAAGTGGACCATTACCTGCTTTAAGTCTCATTATATTCTTTCTTCAAGAAAAAAATGTGAAAAAAGAAAACTGTAAATTATGGAGAATATGAGAAACTAAGATTTTTTTTTTTTTTTGAAAATAGGTGCACAAAATGAACTCCTAATGATTTACTTCATTTTTAAAAACTTCTTGAGAATAATTGGTTGGCCCTTGTAAACGTCTCTACTGATATCCTTGTTATTAAACAAGACACAAATGAACTCTGTTACACATTCAGCCAGTTGCTACATGAGCCAGAAGACAGAATATCTGTTGTGGAATTTGAAAACTGGTTGAACAATAATATAATATGCATGAAATGACAATTGCAGTGAAAGAAATTATGACATTAATTATCCTAATTTATTGTCAATTATCAAAAGGCAGTGGTAATAAGCCACTATTTCAGACTGGTTTTTTGACTGTCAGCCAGAACTCTCCTGCAAAAGCAGAGGGATGTGGCCAGTTCTCACTCGATGCCAACTCAACCTTTGCTAGAAAAACAAATCGTGTTCCAAGGAATGAAGGAAAAAATGGCAGAGTTGGTGGAACGAAACTTTGGTGCCTTGCCTCCCTTTCTAGAATTTAAAAGCGTGGCAACTGTCATATGGGAGAATACCTTAATTTAGTATGAACCATGACAAGAGTGCGGTATTAGTGAGAAATACCATCTCTTGTATAATGTAAGTGTCTTGCTTACTTAAAGCTTTCATGCTTCTGAAACTTACAGCCTTTCAAAGCATCGTTGGCAGTAAGAGCAGTGGTTAAGAATTTTCCAGAGTCTTTGTAATTGTATGGACTTTGCTGGGTCTGCAGATAGGATGAACAGATTCGAGATTGCGCCCAAGATTAAGGTAAATAAATTATAATAGAAAAAGCCAGAAATTAGTGCAGTGAGTATTTTTTTATTAAAAAGGAATGGAAAATAGAACTATTTCAACACAACTTATTGTCTCTTTCTACTTTCGAAATAATATAATAATCATATTAGTATTGAAATATTGAAATAATACTTTCATATATTTTATAATATCCAAATATATATGTATATATAGATGTAGATATGATTTACATATTGATATGATTTATACACATGATAAATACATAGATAAATAAATATTATTTCAGGTAGAAAGATTTAAAAATAGCTTAATGTGGTACATTATCCCTGAAATAGCTATCTAGATACTTTACTTTGAATCAGTGTGGTCTGTGATTACCATCTAGTGGCCATGCCCTTGAATTGCAAAAATTTAGTGCCAATAGAGAATCAAAGGGGGCTTATTAAGCCAAATCAACCCATTTTCTTGACGCATATATCACAAATATTAACTATTATATACTATCATCGACCACACATATATCTTGTAAACATTTGCATAAAAATTGGTGGGTTTTGCATGAAAATGATTTGAATAAGGCCAATTGAAGAAGACTTTGGTTTTCATAGATAGCAAAATCAAAACTGGGCTGAGAGGAAAACAATATGTTTAAGTTGAATTAACTTAACAACAATAGAGTATATAACAGAAAGAAGCCCTGTGTAGAGTTTGCAATATAGTTTTTCAGTAGTAAAATTTGTAAATTTGACTAGATAAGAAATAAGTAAAGTCGGTGTTTAGATCTGAAGGTCAGATTGAATAGAATTTGTGATAAAGAATAAAGGCAATACATTTTTAAATGATGTAATAGGAATATGAAAATGTGGATATGTAGTTATGTTAGGTATGTTGTCATGGTAGAAGATATATTAGGAACTGTTCGTACTAATTTATGAGATATGAGCATTCATATTTGTGTGGTTGTTGGGGAAATGCAAAATAAAAAAGGAAGAATCTATGAGCCTTGTCAAGAAAGAAGTATAAATACTTAATAAATTTGATGGAGGAGATAAAAAGAAAGAATCTCTAAAGTTTTGAGCAAGAACTAAGAAATAATAGTGATGTTTTTTAAAGTATCAGGGAATTTAAGAATAATTATTTAGACCCTTGTAATAGGATATCAATCTCATAAAAGTTAGACAGAATTCTAAGGAATTATTCTACAATACGTCATTTAATTCTCCTAACCATTCCTCCATGTTTAACCTGGGGTAGGCAGGAGAGAATCAGATCCAAATATTGACATCATTTTCCCAAGACCTTACAGCTAATATGTGGCATCATTGGCATATGACTCCCAGACCCATGTGATTCAAACAGTATACACTCTTCTCTCTTCTCTGTGAAACTTTAAAATTATTTAGCACCTTGACAAAGATTTTTTTTAAACTAAGTTAATTT